>NW_020956279.1:204203-209095 GCF_003031625.1 Empidonax traillii | reverse complement strand
GAAGAAATACTGTCATTCTATGTGAAGTTTGAAATGAAATATTTTACAGTCAATCAGGAAAGGATCCAAAACCTCCTGGCCATTTCACTCCTCCTGGCTTCTGATCGTGTATCTTCAAGGTCCCTGGATACATCCCAATCTTTCCATCCTCAAACACTACACAGTACTTGTGTCCCTGTTACAATGAGTCAGGGATAAAGTCCAGGTGGAAGTTCTCCAAGCCCTGTTATGTTGTTTATGCAGGCTGTTGCAGAGATTTGTAGCTAAATGTCATTTCTGTTTAAAAGTACCAAGGGGTTAAGTCTGGTATTATAAATGTCATTTTCAGGGGAAGCATGCCAGATAAATGCTAATCTGCTCCTTAAGCACTTTCCAGTGATTTTCTGTAAGCACTCTTAAAAGAGTAAAGAAATAAAAATATTCTGGTACAATGTAGGAATTACAGTGCTGACACTCTTCAGCCAGTGGGGTTGTAAACCTCCTGGTCTGAAGCTATGAAAAGCAAGGGAGTCCCTGCCACCCTCTATGGATAAACAGAAGGAAGGACTGATTCTGAGAGTTTTCTTTCTACACAGAAATCCTTTAAGAAACATTTTGAGAAGCTGACAACTTTTTAAGCAAACATGGAAATAATGGTGAATCTGAAGTAAAGAGAAAGACTTATGAGGCAGAAAGGACTGTTTAGTCCCTTTCACTGAGGATTTCACAGAACTATGTTATAGTCATGTTTTGTATTGAAAGGGAGTTCTCATGTGGCTCTTTACTGAAGCTACAGATGGCAGCTAAATAGAACTCAGGGATCTCAGATGAGGTCTCCCTCATAGCAGAGTCCCATGAGGGGGAAGTTAATTGGGTAGCTGGTTTATGGATGAAGCAGAAGTTGAAGTTTTCAGAATACAGCAGATAGTGTTTCCCACAAGGGAAGACACATTAGCACTCAACTCCACCAGAGGACTAAGGCTCTCTATTGCTCACTAACAATTTTATGTTCAGTTAAATACTTGTTTGAAGCCCCTTTCCTGCTTTTCCCTGTACAGTATCCGTGGCCAGCACATCAAAACAGGATAGGGAATTTGGTCAGTTGTACCTGGAAATAAAAGGAAGCTTTGAGGGGCTCTCTCTCAACACCCTGTACATACTCCTGGTGCTCCTAATTTATAAATTGCTTTTGTCATTATAAATATATACAATGAAAATACGAGAGATGGTGAAAGGGTGCTGTAGAGGGATCTATGTACTGCCCCACAGCTGTGGTCCTGTAACATTCAATGGAAAAATATTTTCTTTGGTTGCAGAGCCCAGGGCAACCCTCCTATTCACACATACATGTTCCCACATGTCATCTCTATGTCCCTCAGGAGTCCCACGGTATAATTACAGCAACCCAGCACACCAAGCAGTTGAGTGTACCACAAGACTCCTGAAGAGCAACAGGAGCAGCGTTGCTTCTCAAGAGCCAAGAACTGCCACTCTGGAGTCTGGTCTTGGTAAAGTCCTACTAGAAGTGATGGAATCACCATTCCTAGAAGTGATCAATAAATGAGGAGTCGTGGCACTTGTGGTATGGTTTAGTGGGCATAGTGGTATTCAGTCAAAGGTTGGACTTGATGATCTTGAAGGTCTTTTCCAACCTTAATGATTCTATGATTCTGTGACTCTACAGTATACATTCCTTGGCTTAAACCTCATGCCACAGAGACCTCATGTCTACAACACCAATGGACACCCTGCTGTATAACACAAGGTGGACACCTCTCCTCATCCTGTGGTAAACCAATGCACATCATTTCACAATGGGTAAAAGAAGGATAAATAGGAAAAATGTTGTAAGAACATTTGGCAGCTTCTGGTTTGTGTGAATAGACTGGGAGTAGACAGAATTCTGTCTTCAAATAGCATAAGATGTTATTCTGTCAGTCATTATGAAATAATTTGTGGTGTAGCAGTCAAAGTCACAGCTTTGATGGAGGAAGTGTTGCCTTGTCAAGCACTCCTGGACTTTCAAGCACGTGTCTGGACTGGAATCTGTGAATTTTCACAGATATCTTAGCAATTTGAACTAAAGTTGTCACAGCTGAGATCACCTGCCTTATGCAATAACAAGAGCAAGAAATCATGGCTGAAAACAAAATGTAAATGATAAGTTTTGCTGAACTTATTTGCTTGCCCACTCCTGTAACCTCCATTAACCTAAATCTCCTTTGAGGGCGATTGGTTTTATCAATCTGTTGTGATGTTACTTTCACTATAACATTAGATGCCTGGTTCTTTCCCTGCCATGCCTAGATGAGTCTTTACCCTGTCTGATCTCAAACCAAAGCACTGATTTTGCATAGAAGAACTTTGATAATCCAGCAAAGCATCAGTATCCACCTTAGAAAACATAATTCTAACATCATTGTCAGGATACTGTTCATTTTGTCATTTTTAGTCATTGTCTGTACCCCAATCAGTGCTAGAGGGTGAAATCCAGAAGTACTTCAAGGTAAGGACAGCTGAAGGCCCACTTAGATGAAGGTTACATTATGTCCTCTTTAAAAAAGTTAGGTATCTAGTTATATAAATCTGATTGAGAAGATTATCTGAACAGCCAAAGAAAAGAAAGTAGATTTCCTAAGAAGGCAATTCAGCCTAATACAAGCTGGAATAGGCCTTGCTTTGTGGCAGATTCTCCTCAAAGACAGAATTTATTACGGACATCTGACTTCTAGAAAAGTAAGACATTGCTCAGTGTAACTGAAGAAGCTGCTATTCATGGAGGTATACACCTCTTGCTTCTTAATTCTTAACCACAGAATGACTTGGTGGTAGCATGCAAATAAATGGTTTTTGTACATCTATTAGCCTTATTTACCTGAAAATGTGCTAATACTTTCTTAAATTAGTTTACTGTTTTCAATACCTGCCAATTTCTGTGACTATTTTTCCTTATTGATTTTTTGTCTCATGGCTTTATAAGAATTGCAAGAATTTTCAAGGTTATAGAAAAAAGTTCTTATGTTGAAGTGAGATGAAAAATAAAATTCTCAGAAGTTTTCTGTAGAACAAACAGGAGAATTTGAGTTGCTCAGTCAAAACATTTTTTTTTTAATAAAATTTCACTATTTGTCAAAATAGTTTAGGAGCAAAAACTCATATTTTTAAATTCTATTTTCAAAGTATGGTTGCAGGCTGTTTAGAGAGTTTGAAGCTTTTAAAACATTTGGTTTTCAGTATTTTTAGAATGTTTTTCTAACTGTTCATAGAAAAGAGCACTTTCTTATGAACAGTTTTGTTTTGATGAAACCCTCTTTTCCAGTGGAAAAAAAGAAATATTTAAGAGCAAATTTTTAACATAAAGTTTCTTTTTTTGTGTGTGCATGTTAAATTCACTTCATAAATTTCCTATTAGTTTCAAATATACATCATTCCTTCCATAAACATTTTTTCTGTATATTGATTGAGAAAAATATTTCCTAAAGGGGAAACCTTTAGTGATAGAAAGATACTAAATTTTAATTTTTGCTCTGTTTTTTAAATATCTTATTAATTTAAAATATATTCGATATTTCATAATATCTGGGTTTAGTAACAAAATGCATTGCCAATATGCACAGTACAAAAAATCTATCTATAATATAATGTAAAAAAGAAAGAAAATGAGAAAAGAAATTGGAACAAATACATTTAAAGAAAAAAAAATTAGCCTACTACTTGTTAAATGTACAAATAGCTCTTGGCAGCTTATTCATGGAGAAATATAGATTCCATTAAATTAAAAAAAGAAATTAGAAGGTATAAAGGATAACTCACAAAGAAATATATTTCATTTTTCTTTAAAATTTACTGCTTATTAAAGAGTAACAATTAAAAATCTTAAGTCTTACATTAAAAACCACCATAAATAATGAATTCAACTTACAGAATTAAGGGATTTTATAACCACAAACAATACAAATATACTGAGGATTTGCATACCATCTTGTCTAGGGTAGGCTAGTCAAGAGATCAGGTGAAGAGGATGACAAAGCAGAAGCAGGAGGAATATTTTTTACTATAACTAATGTATTTCACAGAATATAATATAAAGTCAGTCTATTATCCTTTAATCATATTCCAGACATAATTCCATGGCTTTATACACTTGATAGTCATTTGCATGTGAGGGAACACAAGTACTGTGTTGCACCTGCTCATCAAGAGACAAGTGAGAACAGGAGGTAAATAAAAAATATGGGAAATCCTACAGCTGTGCCTGGAACTCTACTAATGATAAATAATGATGATTAAATTGTAAGGGATTATTAAAAATGAGTATCAGTCCAAAGATCTGATTTATATGAACTGAAATGATCTCATCTAACTTTAGACTCATGTAGTATACCTACACCTTTGGTAGTATCTAGGCTATCTTCATGGTCAGTAATAAGAAGTACATCTATTTATGGCATATTTCATTGTAAAGCTCCATTTCAACCATATCCCTCAAGATGGGATGAAATACTTGTTTGGAGAGCGTTTCTTCTCCATTTAGGGCAGCTAAGGACAACTAGCTCAGGTATAAAAGTCTTGGATATGATGAATCCCATCCAAAGCAGATGGTGACTTTAAATTTTTGAAAGTGTCATAATAAATTTGTAATTTCATATAGAAGAATTTACTGGTAGACAGAAACAGGAAGCCAAATAGCCCCCCTGTAATCCAGGAAGAAACCTTTAGTGACCTGCTGAGCCACTTGGATCCTCACTTGGATCCTCCTGTGAGACCAGATGGGATCCACCCAAGGGTGATGAGGTGGAAGAGTTTGCCAAGCTGCTCTCCATCATTTACCAGCAGTCCTGGCTCTCTGGGGAGGTCCCAGATGATTGGAAGTTGGTGAATGTCACGCCAATCCACAAAAAGGGCTGTGAGGA
>NW_020956279.1:193578-203615 GCF_003031625.1 Empidonax traillii | reverse complement strand
TGATCTCCTTTTATGATCAGGTGACCCACCTGGTGGATGAGGGAAAGGCTGTGGATGTGGTCTATCTGGACTTCAGCAAAGCCTTTGACACTGTCTCCCATAATATACTCCTGGAAAAGCTGGCAGCCCATGGCTTGGACAGGGGCACTCTGTGCTGGGTCAGGAACTGGCTGGAGGGCCGGGCCCAGAGAGTGCTGGTGAACGGGGCTGCATCCAGTTGGTGGCCGGTCACCAGTGGTGTCCCCCAGGGATCAGTGCTGGGCTCAGTCCTGTTTAACATCTTGATCGATGATTTGGATGAGGGGATTGAGTCCATCATCAGCAAATTTGCAGATGACAGCAAGCTGTGGGGGAGTGTCAATCTGCTGGAAGGCAGGAGGGTTCTGCAGAGGGATCTGGATAGACTGGAGAGATGGGCTGATTCCAGTGGGATGAAGTTCAACAAGGCCAAGTGCCAGGTCCTGCACTTTGGCCACAACAACCCCCTGCAGTGCTACAGGCTGGGCACAGAGTGGCTGGAGAGCAGCCAGGCAGAAAGGGACCTGGAAGTTTGGACTGACAGGAAGCTGAACATGAGCCAGCAGTGTGCCCAGGTGGCCAAGAAGGCCAATGGCATCCTGGTCTGGATCAGGAACAGTGTGGCAGCAGGAGCAGGGAAGTGATCCTTCCCTTGTACTCTTTGTTGGTGAGGCCACACCTGGAGTGCTGTGTCCAGTTCGGGGTCCCTCAGTTCAGGTCCAGAGAAGAGCAACAAGGCTGGTGAAGGGATTTGAGCACAAATCCTGTGAGGACTTTGTTCTCAGAGGTCTTTTCCAACCCAGCTGATTCTATGATTTTTTTGCATTTCAAGGAATATCCATGTACACATTACATTAGTCATGCACCTTCCAGGATTCTGAATCATTCTCTTGTGGCACTTGCTGACTTTGTGGTCAGAGTAGAAAATTTTCCTAATTCTGGATGCTTTTATTTGCACTGTGGATGACACGGACAGGCTAAAGGTATCTGAGTGTCTTGTGAATGTATAACTATCCTCAGACTTGCATCTATGAACAATAGGTGAGGTTTTGACAGAAACCATTTCTTATTTCAGTTATATTTTCCTGTCTCCTTTTTCACATGGATTGAGTAAACGAGATGAAGTGCTATCCTTGACTAGTGTCTATAATTTATTTTTTCTCTGTAAGTGATTTTCTTGCATAAATATGCTACTAAAAATGTTCTCAGTAATCTTCATTTATATCTCCACTGCAAATGAACAAAGGACGATGAAGATTGAAAAAACCAAAGAGAACATCTCATAAAGAGTTTACAAATAACACAGGAAAAACAGTCTGGGTGTAACCACAGGAAAAAAGGATAGCAAGGAACTAAATAATGGAACAAGGAAGAGATTTCACAAAAAACTTGTCTGAATTCATAGCATGTCATTAAAATCAGAAGCAGAATTATTGCACTTGGTACCTGTGTAGTAATATAAAGAAACAGACACAAAGCCCCTATAAAACTTGGTTTTAGCCTCCCTACACAACTGGAGATAACTGTAATTAAGGGTGACCTCTTTTCTTTAGTTTTTACCTCTCACAGTTCCTTCACCACTTGTTTTTGCAAATGTATTCACATACGTTGTGTCTTCTGATTTGTGAAATAGAGAACAGCAGAGAACAGAGTCTCAGGAAGTGCACTGATGTATGAATAATAATAAAAATAATAGATGCAAATCAAACCTACTCAAGCTGTTTCTTTCTCCTACAGGGGGAAGCAGAGAGCTTCTGTTACTACTCTGGGGCTTGCACATACTCAGTTTCTCATCACTTTGGGTGCTCCATCTTCCTCTTCCTTTTCTCTGTGTTTGGCTATTGACCATCTATAGGCTACTTTTGTAGTTAACTCCTTGAGACATATGTCTGCACATTTGCCTGTAAATCTTTAGCAAAAATATGTCTTCTATAAATAAAATGGGTAATTTGCTTCTCGAAAAGTAGGTCTGCTAGAGACTTCAGGACATCAGCTGATCATATCTCCACTGTATGGTTGGATGCAATAACAAATCACACAAATAGCAACAAAACATTATCAGAAACTGTCTTCTTATGTGGGTGTCTTTGCTGGACCTGGTGTAACATGCAAATCTTCTGTTCCTTAATATTTACCTATGCATATGTGTACATTATAAGCACTATGTGCACATGATAATGAGTGCCTGGTCAGTAACTAAAGCATTCATTTCTTTTCCATACAGCATCCATATGTACCAAAACATAAAAAAAAAATAATTTCTGAACAATGAAAAGGCATCACAAAAACCTTCTTGGCTGTTATTATTATTATAAAATCCCCAAAGTAGCGACCTAAATAACTGATATGTAACTTTTACTCTTTATGTAATCCCCATATTAGCATTGTTGTTGCCACCTACCTTTACTGTCCCTTTCCTTTACAAAGGAATTAGAATGACTAATTTCTCTATTATCCCTTGTGAAGCTTAAATGCTATTTTACTTCTCCAACTGTGCTATTTTTTCACAAAACCTTTCAAAATCTTCTCTTTAAAGTACAGGGGACCTTAAAAAAAACATGAGCTATCACAAATGTTTGGATTGTATGCTGCAGTCTCTGGGTCTGTAGCAACTTAGCACTGTCCTTCATTTCTAGGAGAGTAAACAAAATACTGCATTGCAGCAAATCTAATTTAAAGAGACACAATAGGGCAGAGGTCTGGATAAGTAAGGCTCGGTTTTGTTTGCCTCCTAGCAAAATATTAAAAGAAACAAGAGACAGAGAGAAGCAGCCTATTTGTTCTTTATTTTCTTTCTTAGTTATCAAACCTAAATAGAGCCTGTTAGACATATATTTCAGCTGAGGAAGTCAGCAATATGCATTGTTGGAGCAATATCACAATGCTGACATTTAATACTGCTATAGTGAATAGAGAAGGTATGAAAAGGAGATATATATTAAAAAGGTAATAATCTGAGACTGCTGCTTAAAGGTTATTTTCTTAAAAGAATCAGAAGGCTTTAATAGTTAAAAAGTAAGCAAGATTTTCCACATCAAAGAGCAGCACTGGAAACTAGGTGGATCACAGATATCACAGCCAACATTTTAAAACTGAGGGATTTATCATGCTTTATGTAGTACTCAGAGGCAGCACACACATTACCAGGGGAGTAAAAACACATTAAAAAAATAAGTTAAATTAGAATGATCTCTGCCTCAAGTTTGCAACAGTTGAGGTCCAGTGGACAGTGGCAATGTGGAGTTAAACGAATGTTCCTCTCACATGGAGCTTAGCTCTGTCTGATTTTCTGCCTCTTTTCCTCAGCAGCAACACACAGAAAATGTGCTTTGGACTGACAGCTTCTCTGTATAGGCCACCATCCTACTACTATGTGCCATGATGGAGATCTCCTATTGTTTTGGGGTCACACAAGGCAAGGTTTGGCTCCAGGAAAGCACACCTCTTTGAAGCTAATGCAAGGAACCTAAAGGGATACTCTGAGCTATGTTTCTCCAACATGGTCTCCACACAACAGAGCTTGGAGCAGCTAAACCACCAGAGTCCCTGGTGACTATCTCAACAGCAGTGAGTTTTCCTTCATCCCTCAGCCTTTCTCCTTCTTTTAACCTCTGTGTAACATTATACGGTGGCATCACAAAGGCACCCATTTCCCTCAAAGCACCTACAGACCCCACTGCCCAATCCACATCTTCAAAATGTCTGATTACATGTGAGCTGCTGCTCTGTCTCTTACTTGGAAACTGTCTGTGCTTTTAGTTTTCAGACTGAATGTTTAATACCTTGTGTGGAGCTTGTTCCTTAGGAATTAACTTATATTTCCTTCCAAAAGCAAGTAGTCTGTTATGAAACCTGACTCTTCCTCTCCTATTCACAGAGAAAATACATGAATGAGCATAGATAGTCTCCATCTACACTCTGTTGTGCTCAGACTCTCACTACAAATACAATACTGGATGAATCAAATGCACTTGTTTGAGTCAGAACCCTCCTATCAGGACAGGGCAACAGAGAGAGGGAAGACAGTCGGATGGACATCCCCATCCTTGTATGTTGCCCTGCAGTTCGAATAGTCTGAGTATTTTTCCAGTAACACAGAAAATGAACTGAAGCTTCTAAAATGTAAGTTCATCATATTGTACTTGAAATAGAAGTGGTATTTGCCCACATGCCATGTGGTTTGCATACCATGGACCTTCATATCTGCACAGCTTAATCCATATATCTTTATACATCGGTTTCTTAAAGGTGATCACTTTACAGTTCATGATTGCTTTAAAGGTCTTCTATCCCCTTTTGGAGAACAGACCTGGGGAGAACTAAACCCTCCCCACATGGAAGTAGGCTGAGCACAAGTTACCTAATTTATTATCTTTGCACGTGGCACTTATGCTTCTTGAAAAGCATGCTGTGCTTTGCACAGCCAATGGAGAGTTTAATCTAAATCTTGATCTGTAAATATAGCCTACACACTGTGCTGGCAGTCATGCTGGTGTTTTGGTAAGGACTAAATAAAATTGTCTTTGATGCTAGTATGATGAATATCAGCCATTCAAGCAGCTCAAATGTAAAAACAATTAAATTCCTTTATGTAACATGGGTTTATGAAACTGTAAGAGAAGCTGCCCAAAATAAAAACTGCAGTGGGAGTTAAGCCAAGTGTCTCTGGAGTCTAAAGCCAAATGAGTGTTTATTTTTTCAGACCATAACACTAAAATATATTGGCCCTAAATTGAAGACTGATTTGACTGAGGTGTGTCTCCTCATCTACTAGGATGCAGGAGGGGCCACCAAGCCTATGTCAAACCTGTGGGTATCAGGTTACAGCACGAAATCAAGTTCCATTTGAGCAGTCAGCCTCTTTATCGTTTATACCTTCCTTCCATTAACCAAGCTTTCTTTTTTCCTGATAAGGCACAGAAAGAGCTTTGTCTCTTCTTATGCATCTGTAGACATACACTTTTTCTTTTCTGAAAAACAACTCATTTCCTGGAGCGATTCCTGTGATGTGCTCTGGGTCTTCCTTCCCTACTGGCACATAAACAACTTCAGTATGAACCAATGGACACAAAAGATTAGAAAACCCCCAAATTACTCTTTTGAAATCATGTGTAAACTTCTGCAACAGTGCAAGGATATGGCCAAAACAATGTTTTCAATAGCAAAATGAAAAAAGCAATTTGCACAGAATTATATAAATAAGACACAGAAAAAAGGACAAACTTTCTAATTGCTTATTCTTACAATAAGAAAGGAACTGCCTCTTCAAACAGTCAATGCAGAGTTTGAGGTGACTGAAATTCACTTGTATTTAGAAATTTCTTGAGGTTTTCTTCTAGATTGGGAATAGCTTTCTTGGCTTTATGCTTGCTTTTTACAGTCTTAAGTGAGTTTTTTTGTATTGAATATTCTTGCAAGAGTTGTTACAAATTTTTGATGTAATACTTGTTACAGATGATTCAAAAAGCTTTTTAATATGCTTTGTAAATTGTGAATGATAAAAATGTTTTTTAATTCCAGAGTAAAAGACAAAAGGAAATTGGTTGAGTGGAGATGATAATCTGGGTTGGCTAGGTGAGACTGTAATAGATTATTTCATTCTAAGGTGTAACAGCAACAGGATTTGTAGTGAAAGGTTTCTTTCTATAGTTTTTATCTCTTTTGTTGTTTTTTGTTTTGTCTTATGAATGCTTCAAAATTGTACGTATTTATGAAGGGAGGAAAATACAGTATGTCATAAGTGAAAGATGGCACTCAGGAAACAATGAAAACACATGATGAAGATGTTTTCTTGGGACTAAGACAACACAGGACCAATTCCCTTTCCTACAACAAAGTCGCCTCGAACAAGACATTTCAGGCTATGTTCATAAAATAGATTTTGATGCCAATGATTGTTGCTTAAATCCAAAATATTGGTCTTAAAAATTCTCCTGACTCTAACTGCAGTCACCTGGATTTTCTTGGTCCCTGTAAATGATATCAGCAGCTTCCAAAGGCACCCATCTTTCCTCTGCTCTCAAAGCTGTTATACACTGCTGAATACTGAAGTAATCTTTGAGCCAGATGGTGAGCTGGAGACTGATTCTGCAATCTGCAATCTGGTTACAGCACTCGGCTGAGAATGTAAATAGACCTTGATTTTAGACTCCATAGTCATGGGTTTAGTGTTTACAGGAACTAGAACAGCTTCAATAGCAAACTGAGGAAGTCACTCTTTGTCACCAATTAGATTTCATGGTCTGAAGGTAGGAAGAGTCATATGGGACATGAGAAAAAGAGATTTGAAGTGTTTTCGCAGACCCAGTTGGTGTGGAAGTAATGTGCTTGTCATGAAAACTGAAGGGAACAGTAGAGAAAGAGTGTTCTTATCTGCAGAGAGGACAAATTGATCTCTGACAGTTCCAGTTTCACCTCCCAACTAAAAAAGGATTCAGTTAGCCCAGGAACCTAAGTTTTGGATGGATGACATTAGGTAACCCCTTTTCCTCATTCTAGGAAACCATATGCTTTGTGAGCTGCACACTAAGATGCCCACGGTTTCTCACTATGAGGTGTATGTGAGCTTTTTTAACAAAAACATCAATGGGTTTGATGAGAATTTGTGTCAAACCTTGTCTCTCCTGTATTCTGGCTTGTTATGCTACAGTGGCAGTACAAGTAAGCTTTCCCACCTCTTGTACAGGGAAACAGGCTACCTAAATCAGGGTTGGGGATTCTACAAGACAGCTGGATAATTAAGAGCTTTGTGCTTCCATGACAAATGTATGCATTTAGACCCCTGGCTGTTCATTTGAGAAATGAGAGTAGTTACATTCCTCTAAAGGATGCTGCTATTTATGGGGATAAATATTTTATTGACTGTGAGATACCTTCATATTAGGGCAATGTGAGCCACATGACTATGTTTAGAACTGAAATGCTACTGAGTCAGGACAGTGGCTTTTATTATTTTGCAGAAAGATTCATATATTCTTAGAGTGGTTCTTATCACACTTTATTACTTTTTCTTTATTAAAATATGCATTAAAATATTGAAGATGTTTACATCTTGAATTTGAAAGTGGAAAAGTTACTTTGAGGCAGACAGTAGTTAAGGTAACATGGTTCAGAAGGTCCATTTAGGCTACAGAGTTGATAAGTAATGCTTTTTTTTACTCTTAAAATGCTTTTGAAGTGAACTGTTTGAGGTTGAAAGATCTTACAAAGACATTCCAAACCCAGGAATTCAGATTTTACTGTTTGTAAACTGATCTGCCATGAAATTCCCACTGAATGGGATATTCACTGAATTTTTGACAGTTATTTTTAAATAAGAAATGTTATGTTGAAAAAAATATTGTGTCTTTAAAAACATGCTACCTCTGGCCTAGGTTAGATTTTAAACCTTGCTTTGTATTTGTTATGGTGAAATAGTAATATAAGAACAAGAAAGCCTGTTTGGCATTGACTAAAGCTACTTACATATTTGAGAGATGTATGTGGGATTTCTGAGGGCTCTAATCCTGATGTCCATGAGTGGAAATTTTTAAGGTTCAGTTTCATACATAGGTAAGTATACAATACAAGTTGAATTGTCAGTGTTACTGCTTTCATACTGTCAAGTAGCACTGCAGTCTAAGGTGTTTAAGTTATAATGAGCTGTCTCCATAAATCTCTATTGATCTCGATATACACATTTGCCATTTCTCATTGTTCCTTTTCCAACAAGGTAGCTTTTGTCATGGTCCTTACTAAGTGCAGGAAGTTAAAGTGTAAAGATGGGATATTCTAAGCAGCTTCTAATGGCAGCCATAAAATTACTCATGGAATAGTAAGTTTCTTACATGAATCCTAATTAGTATGTCTGCATCCCAGAGAAATCAAAGGAAAAGGGCTTGGAAGGATCTCAGACAGTCCTGCTTCTTTCCTTTGTCCCAATGAGCTGCACCGTAACATGTTTGACTCACTGAAAGGCAAGGGCACTTCTATCCTATCCCAAAGAGTATCAAGAACATTTCATAATTATCCCCCTTTCTAGCAACAATTGTCATATTTGGATCTCAGAGTCACAGAATAGTTGGGGTTGGAAGGGACCT
This sequence comes from Empidonax traillii, assembly GCF_003031625.1. Classification (NCBI taxonomy): domain Eukaryota; kingdom Metazoa; phylum Chordata; class Aves; order Passeriformes; family Tyrannidae; genus Empidonax; species Empidonax traillii. The sequence continues at coordinate 195,519 of NW_020956279.1, read as the reverse complement.
CTGAAGATCATCTCATCCAATCCACCTGTTAAGATAGGTTCACCTAGAGCAGGACTGTGTCCACGTAAGTTTTGAACATCCCCAGAGCAGGAGACTCCACAACCTTGCTGGACAGTCTTTTATCTCCTTTCCTTTTTATTTGACTTTCACACTGTAATGTTTTCAGTATCTCTTATCACTTTTTTTCTTTTTTTCTGGATACTCCTGTGCCTGATTAGTTTTTCCCAAGTATACATTCATGTTGTTAGTAATTCCTCTGCTATTTCATTCAATTGCCTTGAATTACAGCATATTTTTCTTTTACATTTTTCAGCTTAGTAAGATAATTTTGAAATTAAATCCTGACTTCCAAGGGGGTGGCCCTTCCTCCAAACTCAAACCTTCAATATCATGAAGCCTATTAAGTAAAATACTGTGTAGTACTGGATCTAGGACAGAACCATGTCATATTCCTCTTGCTACCCTCTTTCATTTTGTCAATAAGCAAATGATATCTTCTTTCAAGTAGGACTTTCAAGCCAGCTGCATGCTGACCTTAGGGCTGTCTCACCCACACTCCGGTGCTTTTGTTCTCTTATGAAAATACCATGTCAGACAGTGTCAAAAGCTTTATTAAAGTCATGATATGTGACATTCTCTGCTCTTCTCCTATCCATGAGGCCTCTTACCCTGTCATAGAAAGAAATTAGATTGTTTTGACATGGTTTGTTCCTGACAATTTCATGTTAGCTTTTAGCAGGTCCATACAAATGGACTGTTTGATAACTCTGTAGAGACATCCAGGCTGCGTGAATTAACTTTAATCAAGGAGAGCAGGAAAAAGAAGACTTCTCACACAGGCTGCCACAACCAGAAATTGCATAACAAATAGGTGGTATTGCTTTGTGGCCTCAAACTTCACATCTCTTGTCACTCTGAGAAATAGATTTTGAAGGGCTATAGGAAGGATACAAGTTGAGGTTGTCCCTGTGTTGTTATCTGCTTTATCACATCTCTTTGAGTACTTAAGATAAAAGTGATTTCTGGACTCTGAGGATAGCTAGAAAATGTGTGGTTTTCTACTAGCTAAGAACTATGCATCTGATCTAGTCTAAATCATATTCTCATTTTTATTTCTCTTCCTCCTCAGCTGCTTGTTCTAGATACTTTGAAGGCAAGGTCTTCTTTAGCATGTATTTGACAATAGCTTTTCCAGTGCATACTCAGCCCTGTAGCTAGATACTCCTTACCTTTTTCACAAAGAACTGTCAGTATTAATAACTCCAAACATCTTTCAAAATTAAGAAAAGAATCTACAATTTGTGAGACTTATATACATATATATATATATACTTAAAACATGCTTATTCTGTTTTGTTTGTTTGTTGCTTTTTTTTTTTTTAGTGTTTAAAATATAAAGACTTCGACATTTTCAGCTTTCTTTATTTTCTGGTTGAGTAAATGGTAAAAGAAGTATTCTTAAGTTCTGGAAGTTGTATGGAAATTCTGTTTGTGATTAAGCCATGAGAGCTATTGATATTGGGTTGAGGTGGTACACTAGGAAATGGCTTTGCTCTTATCTTGGACATTTGTATTCACAAAGCATCTAAAAATGATATATTTTAGGTCATTAAGGAATGAAATCTAAATTTTCAGTCAAGGTATGCACAGAGGATTTTGGATGGCCAAACCTCCAGCACAAACTGTTTATTTTGGGATCCAGAGAAGAGACAAAAAAACATGAGGAAAACATTTTTTATTGCATATTACAATGGATATTTATTGTCTTCCCAAGGTAAATGAGTATTTACAGCACCCACAGTCTGTTCAGATGCCCATATCTCTAGCTCATGAACTAGAAAAAATGCCCAGTTCTGATAATATAAACTGGACACCTTCATCTCCTGATGTCATAGCTGAGTATATTTGACTCCTTCTTCTGATGTGAAGATGAGTGATATA
>NW_020956279.1:188458-191945 GCF_003031625.1 Empidonax traillii | reverse complement strand
AGAAAGAAAGAAAGAAAGAAAGAAAGAAAGAAAGAAAGAAAGAAAGAAAGAAAGAAAGAAAGAAAGAAAGAAAGAAAGAAAGAAAGAAAGAAAGAAAGAAAGAAAGAAAGAAAAAAGAAAAAGAAAGATACTTTCTTGTGGCTACAGCCTGTTCAGGAAATTGTCCTATGATCTTAAATATCCACCTCTTTCTTTAACATATTCATCCACAGATTTTCAGAGAAAGAAAAATTCTTTTGTTTCCGTTCCTAATAAAACCCCAAAGACAATGAAGAAAAACCAAACCCCATTACCTTATACTAAACATCCACTAGTACTGAAACATTTTCCCTCTCCCTGCTGCAGAAACAAGATTTTGGCTTTTAACTGTATATTATCAAGAAAATATTTGAGAATCTTTAAGTTGTCCATGTTTTGTAGAAAAGGATAAAAATATCTTTAATCTCATTATCCTTGTTCCTAAAAACTTGATCCTGAAAAATCCATGATGTGCCCTAACATCTCAAACTGTTATGTCTATAAAGCTGTGCAATGAATTCTCTTTAGCAGAAATGCAACACAGGAATTTAATATGTCTCAATTAAACACACATTTCAGGAAACAATCCTGTCTCAAAACAAACACTGAAAGAGAAACATGAGCAGATTTAGTTAGGGAATTACTAGACTTGCACTTAGTTCAACAGAGAATAGATTTGTCTAAGTTCTTTAGCCAGAGGTTCGCAAATATGCTTTTTATCACTTATGGTAGTAAAGAAAACTTCATATTTCCAACAAAGAGGTCTGGCAATACAGTATATCAGATTTTATGAGCTTGGCTTTGTAATTTCAGAAACAAAAGATGAGGGATAAGACTAAACAGCAAAAACTACCAGAACTCCATGTTCTCCTCGGTCATGCAGCAGATGCTGAGCACCTTTAGATGTCTCCTGCTTAGAGCTGGAGTGCCAAGTTAAATAGATGATGCATGATTACAGTTTTTCAGGTATGATTTAGGTGCATTAGCTACAGGCCATTTTTGTCTAATTTCCAAAACCTCACTGAATAGATTTATTTTAATCAAGCTACCTTGCTGATTAAGTGCAACCAAGTAAATTTCAGACAGACTTAACAGTGATCGCTGGAGACAAAATAACTAAACTTATCATGCACTGCAGAGGCTATTTCTTCAAACTTTTCAGAAAATTCAGGAAGTATGGAAGGTCATGAAGCACTTCTCTACTCAGAAAAGAGAGTAACAGATTGCACTGCAAAGCCAGGCAAACTGGGACACTTAGTCTTCTTATGCCCTTGAACTGGGACAGAGTGTTTTGACTAAGGGTTTGTCATCAGTGGTGATCCACAGGTTTTCTATTGTATGACATCTATATTTAAGAAAGATATTGGAATAAAGGTTTTGGTTTGGTTTACATTTGAAAAAATAGAAGCAATCAAGCTGCATTAAAAATGTAAGCAACAAACAGATGAAATACTGTAATGATACATTAGGGTTCCACTGATAAAAAGCTTATGAAATTTTAATAGATGAGGGATTTAAACTGTTCAATAACTTGTTTGTACAACTCTATAACAATAATATAGCATAATATTATCTTCTATTCTTCTTTGAAGAAACTCTTGTATAATACTAATGTGTGTGACAAACCTGAGATACATATAAATATTTAACAAACTGCAAAATTGTCATTAAAAAAGCAGAGGTATGTACATACAAAGTTGGAGGTAGGGGATGGAACAGTGAAGCTAGACTACTTGAAAATGTTCTATCATGAATTTCTACCACTGTAAATTATTTTTAACATTTCTGAAACAAAGTATATTTTTGGAACTAGGAAGTATTATGCAGATGAAAAGGAATTTTATGTTTTATTTCCTCAGAAAATAGGAACTTCCATTTATTATAAACATACTGGAAGGCCTAAGGCTACCCAATGCCAAAAGGCAATCTTTATTACACAGGAAGGGAGAGGAACAGAAGCAGAAATACATTGAATTCGGTTATAGATATAAGGAAGTAAACTAGGGCTGGTGATGAAAAGAAAGTGGTGTCATACATAAAACTAAGAGGTGCTCTGAGAAGTGAATGTTGTACAGCACATGGAGCAGAGAAAAGCTCTGCCAGGAGTTTCTGTCTTGGTGGAAGACAGTGTGGGAGAAGGATGGTGCCAGAACCCCAGTGGGAGATTCTGGGGCAAGTGCAATTTGCAGAAGTTGCTGTGAAAAAGGCAATACATTCTCCATCATGCACAGGAGGGCTAGAGAGGAATATTGTGACTCATCTTCAGCACACTCATGTTCATAATTCCTGGCAAGTGCTGTCAAACCATGTTTCTGACAGCTCGTAGGATAAAACTGGCATAAAAATTGTTCCAGCAGGACTGCTTGTATTCCCCTGGGGACAGGGGGTCTCAGCCCTGGGGACAGACATAAGAAAGTCGTCTTCATGCTTGCAGACCTGCAGTTTGAGTGCTGAATATCAAACATGAACAGTGTTTTGAAATGAATTTAGAAGCACATTTATAAAAGCTATGTGGAAGGGAGGCTTGAGAAGAAAGAAAAGCTTCCTGTCACATTCTGGAGTAACCAAGAGCTCTGTTCCTATCTCCCTCTCCCAACAAGTTAAAAACTCTCAGACATTCCTTGAACTCCAGGAGACTACTGGCAAAGAGGGTAAGAAGAATTCACAGCTGACAACATGCAAACTGTGCTGCCCTTTGAAGCACTAAAATGTGAATAAAGACCAAAGTTTTTTCCATTAGACCGTTTTTTTCTCTTTCAATAGAACCCTTGCCTTGGAAGAGTAGTGAGGACTCATTCCTGTGCTTAGCCTGTGTGTTAGGAACAATCATGGAATCACAGAATCAATCAGGTTGGAAAAGACTTTTGAGATCATCGAGTCCAGCCCACGATCCAACACCACCCTGATAAAGTAAAAGAAAATGAAAAATATTAAAAATATTTTAAAACACAGATCTTTCAGGCTTTTAGTTACAATATAGGAATTAGAATTTTTTATGGTGGGACTTTTTTCCTGTGCATTTGTAGGCAATCTGACAAAATTATTTTCTTGCAGCATGAAAAGGAAGATGAATCTACATATCTTGGGCTGAAGAAATTTGGTTGCTGTACCTCTGTGCCAAAAAGGCTTTTCTTCTTGGACATTTCTCATACACAAAGTTTAAATTGCAACTATGTAGCTAAACTGCTTAACAGAAAATATCAGCAGAAAATCTCTAGGAAGATTGTGTAAGCTACAGCTTTATGCCCTGTTAAGCTTTCAGACTCGAGTGTTTTGATTTTTTTTTTTTTTTTTAATAGAATCTAAAAAGAACAGAAGTGGCCCAAATTCTTTCCTCACCTCCTTCCGGATTAGGACTGACAGGATTCCTTATAAAACTGGACTTACCACTTTATGGCTTTTTTTCACTCTTTTTAATAAGAAGAACAGCTTCTGCATTGAGGTCAGAGGTCCTTTAATAGGAATAAAA
>NW_020956279.1:184141-188437 GCF_003031625.1 Empidonax traillii | reverse complement strand
GGATATTTATTGTCTTCCCAAGGTAAATGAGTATTTACAGCACCCACAGTCTGTTCAGATGCCCATATCTCTAGCTCATGAACTAGAAAAAATGCCCAGTTCTGATAATATAAACTGGACACCTTCATCTCCTGATGTCATAGCTGAGTATATTTGACTCCTTCTTCTGATGTGAAGATGAGTGATATACTGGATTTTATCAAACAGAGTAACAAAAGAGAGAATAAATCTTATGATGCAATTATTCCACGGGAACAAGGAAATCACTAAATTCAGTAAACATGAAGGTTTTGGCCTGTGCATTGAAAAGTTTTTCTATTACTGTCAGCAAATCAAGTGGAGAACAGAGTAAATGCCCCTTGAAATATCTCCTAAACATGGGATCTTAACTTATAAACTGACCCTTCCTAAGATAAGGAAACACATATTCTAAGAGAGAGCTTATTTTAGAAAAATTTGACAAAAAAAATCTTGTCTCCCCTTACAGTGATATTAAATACCTTTCACTGAGCCCCAGAGCTGCACTGTCCTGTGTACACAAATTTGTCCCTTCCTAGAATCCCAAAGGCATAAGAACGATAGAAAGAGAGAGAGAGAGAGAGAGAAAGAGAGAGAGAAACAGAGAAAAAGAGAGAGAGAGAAAGAGAGAGAAAGCAAGAGAGAGAAAGCAAGAAAAAGAAAGAGAGAAAGAAAGAGAGAAAGAAAGAAAGAGAGAAAGAAAGGAGAGAAAGAAAGAAAGAGAGAAAGAAAGAAAGAAAGAAAGAAAGAGAGAAAGAAAGAAAGAAAGAAAGAAAGAAAGAAAGAAAGAAAGAAAGAAAGAAAGAAAGAAAGAAAGAAAGAAAGAAAGAAAGAAAGAAAGAAAGAAAGAAAGAAAGAAAGAAAGAAAGAAAGAAAGAAAGAAAAAAAGAAAAAAAGAAAAAGAAAAATACTTTCTTGTGGCTACAGCCTGTAATGATCAGGAAATTGTCCTATGATCTTAAATATCCACCTCTTTCTTTAACATATTCATCCACAGATTTTCAGAGAAAGAAAAATTCTTTTGTTTCCATTCCTAATAAAACCCCAAAGACAATGAAGAAAAACCAAACCCCATTACCTTATACTAAACATCCACTAGTACTGAAACGTTTTTCCTCTCCCTGCTGCAGAAAGAAGATTTTGGCTTTTAACTGTATATTATCAAGAAAATATTTGAGAATCTTTAAGTTGTCCATGTTTTGTAGAAAAGGATAAAAATATCTTTAATCTCATTATCCTTGTTCCTAAAAACTTGATCCTGAAAAGTCCATGATGTGCCCTAACATCTCAAACTGTTATGTCTATAAAGCTGTGCAATGAATTCTCTTTAGCAGAAATGCAACATAGGAATTTAATATGTCTCAATTAAACATACATTTCAGGAAACAATCCTGTCTCAAAACAAACACTGAAAGAGAAACATGAGCAGATTTAGTTAGGGAATTACTAGACTTGCACTTAGTTCCACAGAAAATAGATTTGTCTAAGTTCTTTAGCCAGAGGTTCGCAAATATGCTTTTTATCACTTATGGTAGTAAAGAAAACTTCATATTTCCAACAAAGAGGTCTGGCAATACAGTATATCAGATTTTATGAGCTTGGCTTTGTAATTTCAGAAACAAAAGATGAGGGATAAGACTAAACAGCAAAAACTACCAGAACTCCATGTTCTCCTTGGTCCTGCAGCAGATGCTGAGCACCTTTAGATGTCTCCTGCTTAGAGCTGGAGTGCCAAGTTAAATAGATGATGCATGATTACAGTTTTTCAGGTATGATTTAGGTGCATTAGCTACAGGCCATTTTTGTCTAATTTCCAAAACCTCATTGAATAGATTTATTTTAATCAAGCTACCTTGCTGATTAAGTGCAACCAAGTAAATTTCAGACAGACTTAACAGTGATTGCTGGAGACAAAATAACTAAACTTATCATGCGCTGCAGAGGCTATTTCTTCAAACTTTTCAGAAAATTCAGGAAGTATGGAAGGTCATGAAGCACTTCTCTACTCAGAAAAGAGAGTAACAGATTGCACTGCAAAGCCAGGCAAACTGGGACACTTAGTCTTCTTATGCCCTTGAACTGGGACAGAGTGTTTTGACTAAGGGTTTTTCATCAGTGGTGATCCACAGGTTTTCTATTGTATGACATCTATATTTAAGAAAGATATTGGAATAAAGGTTTTGGTTTGGTTTACATTTGAAAAAATAGAAGCAATCAAGCTGCATTAAAAATGTAAGCAACAAACAGATGAAATACTGTAATGATACATTAGGGTTCCACTGATAAAAAGCTTATGAAATTTTAATAGATGAGGGATTTAAACTGTTCAATAACTTGTTTGTACAACTCTATAACAATAATATAGCATAATATTATCTTCTATTCTTCTGTGAAGAAACTCTTGTATAATACTAATGTGTGTGACAAACCTGAGATACATATAAATATTTAACAAACTGCAAAATTGTCATTAAAAAAGCAGAGGTATGTACATACAAAGTTGGAGGTAGGGGATGGAACACTGAAGCTAGACTACTTGAAAATGTTCTATCATGAATTTCTACCACTGTAAATTATTTTTAACATTTCTGAAACAAAGTATATTTTTGGAACTAGGAAGTATTATGCAGATGAAAAGGAATTTTATGTTTTATTTCCTCAGAAAATAGAAACTTCCATTTATTATAAACATACTGGAAGGCCTAAGGCTACCCAATGCCAAAAGGCAATCTTTATTACACAGGAAGGGAGAGGAACAGAAGCAGAAATACATTGAATTCGGTTATAGATATGAGGAAGTAAACTAGGGCTGGTGATGAAAAGAAAGTGGTGTCACACATAAAACTAATAGGTGCTCTGAGAAGTGAATGTTATACAGCACGTGGAGCAGAGAAAAGCTCTGCCAGGAGTTTCTGTCTTGGTGGAAGACAGTGTGGGAGAAGGATGGTGCCAGAACCCCAGTGGGAGATTCTGGGGCAAGTGCAATTTGCAGAAGTTGCTGTGAAAAAGGCAATACATTCTCCATCATGCACAGGAGGGCTAGAGAGGAATATTGTGACTCATCTTCAGCACACTCATGTTCATAATTCCTGGCAAGTGCTGTCAAACTATGTTTCTGACAGCTCGTAGGATAAAACTGGCATAAAAATTGTTCCAGCAGGACTGCTTGTATTCCCCTGGGGACAGGGGGTCTCAGCCCTGGGGACAGACATAAGAAAGTCGTCTTCATGCTTGCAGACCTGCAGTTTGAGTGCTGAATATCAAACATGAACAGTGTTTTGAAATGAATTTAGAAGCACATTTATAAAAGCTATGTGGAAGGGAGGCTTGAGAAGAAAGAAAAGCTTCCTGTCACGTTCTGGAGTAACCAAGAGCTCTGTTCCTATCTCCCTCTCCCAACAAGTTAAAAACTCTCAGACATTCCTTGAACTCCAGGAGACTACTGGCAAAGAGGGTAAGAAGAATTCACAGCTGACAACATGCAAACTGTGCTGCCCTTTGAAGCACTAAAATGTGAATAAAGACCAAAGTTTTTTCCATTAGACCGTTTTTTTCTCTTTCAATAGAACCCTTGCCTTGGGTTCTAGTAGTGAGTAGTGAGGACCCATTCCTGTGCTTAGCCCATGTGTTAGGAACAATCATAGAATCACAGAATCAATCAGGTTGGAAACGACTTTTGAGATCATCGAGTCCAACCCACGATCCAACACCACCCTGATAAAGTAAAAGAAAATGAAAAATATTAAAAATATTTTAAAACACAGATCTTTCAGGCTTTTAGTTACAATATAGGAATTAGAATTTTTTATGGTGGGACTTTTTTCCTGTGCATTTGTAGGCAATCTGACAAAATTATTTTCTTGCAGCATGAAAAGGAAGATGAATCTACATATCTTGGGCTGAAGAAATTTGGTTGCTGTACCTCTGTGCCAAAAAGGCTTTTCTTCTTGGACATTTCTCATACACAAAGTTTAAATTGCAACTATGTAGCTAAACTGCTTAACAGAAAATATCAGCAGAAAATCTCTAGGAAGATTGTGTAAGCTACAGCTTTATGCCCTATTAAGCTTTCAGACTCGAGTGTTTTGATTTTTTTTTTTTTTAATAGAATCTAAAAAGAACAGAAGTGGCCCAAATTCTTTCCTCACCTCCTTCCGGATTAGGACTGACAGGATTCCTTATAAAACTGGACTTACCACTTTATGGCTTTTTTTCACTCTTTTTAATAAGAAGAACAGCTTCTGCATTGAGGTCAGAGGTCCTTTAATAGGAATAAAA
>NW_020956279.1:114029-183896 GCF_003031625.1 Empidonax traillii | reverse complement strand
TTTTAATAGAATCTAAAAAGAACAGAAGTGGCCCAAATTCTTTCCTCACCTCCTTCCGGATTAGGACTGACAGGATTCCTTATAAAACTGGACTTACCACTTTATGGCTTTTTTTCACTCTTTTTAATAAGAAGAACAGCTTCTGCATTGAGGTCAGAGGTCCTTTAATAGGAATAAAAAAGAAGATGGGAGAAAGATAATGAAACTAGGGATATGATATGTATCTATAAACCATTTTTCAACATTAAAAGAAGAGAGTTCCATTTCAATAGGTTATTTATGATTTTGTTTTTTATACTGAAGAAAAGCAATTTTTTTTCCTAAGGTGGTATCTGGGGTAATATAAATATATAATTTAAATATAAATATAAATATAAATATATGTATAGAAATAACCAAGCTGCGGTTATTTATTTGTGTCTTTGCTATGGTGGGAAGACACCTTTTGTACCAAGTGCAGGCATTTCCTCCAGTCTCCAGAGGATTTCAAAGATAATTTATTTTCTACAGAGCCAGAATTCATCAGGCAAGAGAATGGAGGAGTGATTATAGGACTTGCTGCAAAATAATGTATGTTCAATGTACATCTACCTGTAGGTTAGTACTACAGATACAAATTGCAATTAAACTGTAGGAAAAGAAATAAGCTGACTGTTCTCTGCGTCTGACAGACCCTGGGCAGGAAAGCAGATAGGAGTTCTGGCAACACTTCTGTTGGGACTGTTTTCACAGGAGTCCTGGAAGAAATCTATCTGAAAGCCTTCCTGGGACCTTCAATGCAGTTTGTGACTGTGAATGTCTGGTATTGCCTTTGTTCTTTCAGCTTCTTTTCTCCATGTCATAGCTGGCTTTAGTGCTCTGCTTTGAGAGGATAGAAAGGAAAAGTGCAACAGTGCTTTTATCCACTTCTTGGCCTTATGGCTTGTGGAGCATCATGCTATTGGCAGCTTTTCTTTGGACTGTAAAAGCATAAATATAGTTTCAGTGGAGGTGCTTTCTCAAAGTCAGCTGTATCAAGAAGATCTGAGACTCTGGAAATGGCAAGCTCAGAGCAGTGGCCAGCAAGAACTGTGACTGTTTACAAGTGCAGCAAAATATTTTTGTCTCCAAGTGTGTTGCAGGGCTTTATATAAAAGCTCATGATTTGTGGTGGGGCCCTGTAAGAAAGAAAACTAAAAATCTACGTAGTGCTTGACTGCTTCTATATGATGAAAACTTTGTGCTCAAGGTGTGATGAAACATGACTGTGGGTGTGCATGAGACACAGCTCCAGCAGCAAACTGTGACATGCACCAGAGAGGGAATGCCATTGCTTTTGCTTTGGGCAGTGGGTGGAACAAGAGAAAAATGTGACATATCACTGTGACTTTAATAATACTTAGGGGGCATGACTGCAGTTTTTAAAACTCCTTCCTGACCAAATGGACAAAAGCAGCCTGGGGCAGTAACTCCTGTTCTGAGAAGATTGATCCTAACAATGGTGATGAGCCCCCTGCTGCCATCCCTCTTCATCGATGTGTTTGGTTATGATGACCTGACTTCAACAGTAGGTACAAAAGAGAAGGCAACCTTGGCTTTTGGAAGGGGTATTCAATAATACCTGTGACTCACTCTTATGTTTTATGACAATGATTATACATGGTGCTGACACAAAGCCTATGTGGGATAGGGACTGTGTTTAAAAATGTCTTCCAACTCTTGCTTCTCAAGATTTAGACATTAATACCAGATTAAGCAGTGGCAGAGAGCTTTCACGGTGCTTTTTCAACCTGGCAAGGAAGTACAGAGTTCTTTACTCATTTCAGATCAGCTCATTTATACTTACAAATTCTGTTACATAGCTTCTTGATGACTGTGTCTGTTACTGATGGTTAAATTGGTTTGTGGAAATGGTTGACCGCAGGCAAAATCAATGAACAAAAAGAAAATAAATTTCATTTCTGGAAACTTTCATTATTGATGATTATTTTCAGTAAGTCTGCTATGTTTACACTCATTTAGAAATATATAATAAATGGGAGCTCATGCTCCCTTAAATTTTTGCAATTTTTTATCTGGAAGGGAGACACTAGGACAGAACTATTGCGTTCTAGATTCCACAGAAGCATCGACTAGAGTGAAATCTGTCCAGAAAAAGTCACACCTTGGGGTTCTGTGTATAAAATCTTCATAAACAGAAGTAAGGTATTCTCAGTCAAATTTCTGAGATAGAACACCATACAATTTCTGAGTAAAACCAACACATGATATATGCAAATCTGAAGTAGTACTTAGAACTTTGTGAATAGCTTTTAAACGAAAAACTGTCACAGGAAATTTGGTAGTGTACTTTATACAGACTTTCTCATGTTGCTAATATATAATGCAAACATCTAAGTATTTGTTAAGACTTCCCCCTTAATTTTCTTTTAGAGATGATCTGTCATTGTGACTGCAACTTCCAGTTTATACTTCTGAACTCTCTAGAACATGACAAGAAATTTATTTTTCCCGAGATTTCCATGACTTCTGTCAGTGAACAGCTAATATTTCTTCATAGCTACCAATGGCTCAATCATTGATAGTGGATTGGTTTCAGAACCTGGCAAAATGCAGTTCCAGTCTGTGAAGCAGCATTCATTTAGGCCCTGGGTTTTGTAATGGTTTCCAGTTATACAATAAGTGCCTGATGGAATGAAGAATTTCTTCAAAACATCATTTTCCCTGTGCAAAAGGCACCTCTCTGGCTAAAAGTAAACACACAAACCAGGCAGTTTTAAATAACTCAAAAATAACATCCTACCATTTCTTCCAAGCAGAGAAATTATGTAAGAGCATTGTGACTGAAGTAAGGCAGCTGTATCCTGTAATAGGGGCCTGGGAGATGTCAGACGCCACAGTGATAAGGCCATGTAGGAATATAAATAGAATATTATAGAGACTGCTCTAAAGCTCTGGAAGAAGCGTTCCCTAGCTTTAGAGGGTTGGAAAATGGCAAGATGTTGAACTAGTAGTAGGGCAACACTTGTGTAAAACTTTTCATTATGCTTTCCAATTACGTGGGAAAATTAAAGAAGAGGTTTATAATGTAAAAATTATTCAACAAATGGTGATTAGGCAGAACTGTGGGACTGATTTAAAGTGCCAAAACTCATAAAATGTATACTTTAATGCAGAGGGAAGATGTATGTTAAGAAACCTTAGAAAAGAACCTCTGTGGTCTCCAAAAAAAGAAAATTTGCTCACCAGAAATTAAAATTATATATATGAAAATGATAAAACTGCGCTAGAACCAGTTTTCTGCTCTGCTATAAAATCTGATATAACTGCTATCTCCATGATAAGTGCTGCATCCACACCTGTCAGCTTTTCAGATCTTAAATGCTTCTTTCAAACAGATTCCCTCAAAGTAGGTTTATATCATGGCAATATCACGACATAAGCCAAATTTCACACCATCCCTTTCAGGTATAATAGACCCCTATTCACTTCCTAAACGTTCCTGTAAAAGTATACGAGGGCGTGATGTGTCTTCTGTATTTTCCTATCTGTAAACTCTTCTTCTGTTTCCCAGCTTGCAGCAGAGATTCAGTGCAGCTCTCACAAATTTTGCTGTCGTGTTCCTTGCCTGACATGCACATGGAGCTCAAGGCTTTAATTAACTCATAGAGCTTAAATTGCCTGTGATGCCACCTCACTTCGTTATGCTGTGCTCTCATCCCAAACTGAGCATGCCCCGTGTAATTAGAAGTTAAACTGTTACACACACCAAAACGCCAGAGTATTAGCACTGCACAGGTGGCAAGTAGATGCCTATTTTGCATTTGTCCTAAAAATAGATCTTAAAAATGGCTGCAATATTGCACTTTAAATATTCAGTCAAGGCACTATTTTATTTTCAATGTCTATCTGATTAGCACTTTCACAGTGTCAAGAACAGGAGACTGAAATGAAATACACACAATATTACTAACTACATGATACAATTCAGCTTATGAACATTCTTTATTCGATTTATTTTCTTCTACTTAAATTCCTAGAAAGGACTTAAATGATTCTTTAAATGGTTTGCTGCTTTTCTGCCAAGTGTCATATTAAGTCAACTGTATGTCAACATTAAGTCATCTGTGTATCAGATGGGAATAATGCAGCAGACTTCTCATGCATTACAACAGTATTTCTTCACAAGAAAGTCTACTTAAATGACAGTTTGGATTTCCTCTATTTACTGTTTAAAGCAGTTAGTCACTAAAATTCCATTTCCTCATGTGCCTCACTGCACAGACTGAATAAATGCTTTAAGACATTTTCCTGTAGCCACACTGATTCGCTGATGTAGGAGTATTTAAATATGGACAGCCTACATTAATAAGTATCAATATATATCAAGCATTTGCTTCAAAATCAACTGATTCTTGAGCTTACCTTATTGTAAACAAGGTGCATCTTAAGAGACAAAAGATACAAAGAGGCTAAGGCCGATAGCAGATATTTAAGATGTAGTAATGATTAAAAAAAAAAAATACTACAAACAGAAGCCACTGGGAGTTCCATACATAAATGTCATTCCTCTCCTTGTCTGGTTAAATGCTGAAGAGGAGACCTTTTCAAAAGGGGAAAACACAGAACAATTCCAGACAGTCACTATTCAGAAGTGCCTGCCAAAATCACAGGTAAACTTTGACATTTTCCTTGTTTGAGTTAGATTCATGAGAAAAACTGATTTTCCTTCATTATTGTAGAAATAATATCTCCTGTGAGTAATGCTGTTCCACCTTCAACCATTTTAAAAATGTAGGAAGGGCAAAATTACTTCATTTGCTGTTTTGATGAGAACTCTTCTGCCCACAGGAAAAAAAAAAAAAAAAGAAAGAGAGGAAAAAAAAGGAAATTCTGAGCTTCTTAATAAGATGTCATCTGCTTGTTTTCAGAACAGTCCAATTTTATCTTCAATAGATCTTCAATAGGATTTAGATGATATTTTTTGTCTATGATTTTTAATGCGCTCTATGGTTTCTAGAAATTTATAATCGATAGGCTGTGTGCTCAGTGGTTTTCTGTTCTTTTCTATTTTTTTCTTAAAGATCTTGTGTTTTTCCATTTTCTTTGTCAGTGTCCTTGCATGACCTCACAGTGAAAGGAAGATATATCCGTCTTCTAGATCTGCCTACTCACAGTTGTGCTGTCAATGCACATCTCAAGTTCCTCCAGCCGCAGTTTGATTTTTCCTTTCCTTGTGTTAGCTACTGAATTTTCATTTGCACTCTGACTCTGCACAGCTTGAGTGACTTATGTATTCTTTTCCCCTGTAAGCTTTTTTTTTTTCACCTGTGCCTCCTTGTATTAATTACCAGTATTGTGTTTTCATGCTCCAATTACTTGATTTTCCCCCCAGAACCTTTCATCTTCTTTATTGTGCTATCCAATTTCTTCCTCCTGGCATTTATTTGTACATTTTTCACGAGCTAAAGCACTAACTACAGAGTTATTTCTTTTTTTTCCATCACACCTGATATGTTGCTGATCTTTTTATTTTATTTTTAAAATCTATGTGCTTATGGTCCATCTTTTCCTACATTTGTTTTTATTAGGGATACCTAACAGACCACAATCTGTATTTCCACCCTTAAAAAGCTGCTTACCATAAATAGGAAATAATACTTGCTATTAATAAAATTGTTGCTTCCAGTCTCATGAGACAGTACCCTATTTCTAAGATGTTTCGGATTTACATGTTGGAAAGCCACTGCCTTCTCCCACTGACAGAGTCCACATGCCAGTGGGAAATTTCCCTTCCTGGGTCTTCAGGTCTGGACCACCCTCACAGTGAAGAATTCTTTCCTAATATCCAGTCTAAACATATCCTCTCCAATGTAAACCTGCCCTCTTTCAGTTTAAAGCCATTCCCCCTTGCCCTATCACTCTATGCCCTTGTAAAAAGTCCCTCTCCAGTTCTCTTGTAGCCCCTTTCAGAAGGTGCTATAAGGTCTCCCTGGAGCATTCTCTTCTCCCGGATGAACAGCCCCAACTCTCTCAGAACGTCTGCTGAGAGAGGAACCCCACAGGAGAGGTGCTCCATCCTCTGATCATTTTTGTGGCCTCCTATAGACACATTCCCATAGGTCCACATCTTTCATGTGCTGGGCACCCCAGGGCTGGATGCAGCACTCCAGGTGGGGTCTCTCAAGAGCAGAGGGGCAGAATCCCCACCCACAGCCTGTTGGGCACGCTGCTGTTGGTGCAGCCCAGGACACATTTGGCTTTTACTGAGTCATGTTGGGCTTCTCATTCAGGAGCACCTTGAAGTCCTCCACAGGGCTGCTCTCAATCCATTCTCCTCCCAGACTTTATCTGTGCTTAGGATTATCCCGACCCCCGTGCATCACCTTGCACTTGGCCTTGATGAACTCCACAAGGTTCACACAGGTCCATCTCTCAAGCATATCAGAGACCCTCTGGATGACATCCCTTCCCTCCAGTGTCAAACACACCACATAGCCTGGTGTCACTGGCAAACTGGCTGAGTCTGCACTCAATCCAACTGTCCATGTTGCTGACAGAGATGTTGAACAGCCCCAGTCCCAGAACCAACCTGAGGAATGCCATTCATCACTGGACTCCACTTGGAAATTCAGCCATTGGCAGCAACTCTTTGAGTGCATCCAATTCCAGACAATTTCTTATCCATCAAGTGGTTCATCCACCAAATCTGTGTCTCTTCAGTTCAGAGACCAGGATTTCATCCAGGACACTGTCAAATGCTATTGAAAGAAGAACTGTTCTAAAGACATATTTTTATAACATCTCTGATCACAGAGAAACCTAATGCAGACCAGTAGGGGAGTAAAATCAAGAAATTTAAAAATACCACTGAAATTATCAGGGCATTATGGTTATGCAAACAGTTTATTAAATATCACGGATATGAGGCTACTGCAAAGATAAAAGGTGATGTGCAATGACAGAGTATTGTGGCATTTGATGTCTCAGTATGTCTCATTACCACTAAACAGGCCATTTAGAGAGAACAGGGACTGCTCTGCCAGGTGGCTCCAAAGCTGGCAGATGTGTTTTATTTAATAAGTAGGAAAAATTGCTTTTGCTGTTTAGAGAATTAGGAAGGCAAAAAGGGAGACTTTTTGCTGCTAAAGGTGAGATACTTCTGTATTTCAGTGTCCACTAAAGGCAAGAAAGAAAGTACTTGTCAATGCAAAGCAGAAGTGCTTGGGTTTTGGCTGCAGGGCATATGTGTGTTAGCCATGAGAGGCAGTGAGTGCACTTAAAAGAGCAGTCAGAGATGTTAAAACGCACAAAAAAAAGTGAAACAGCAGACAGAGGAGGTGAGGAAAAGAGACTGCAGTCACTTATCAGAGAAAAAGTGAAAAGTGAAGCCATGGAGGGGAATGCCCAATATATCATCTTTCAAACTCAGAAATATTG
This sequence comes from Empidonax traillii, assembly GCF_003031625.1. Classification (NCBI taxonomy): domain Eukaryota; kingdom Metazoa; phylum Chordata; class Aves; order Passeriformes; family Tyrannidae; genus Empidonax; species Empidonax traillii. The sequence continues at coordinate 176,477 of NW_020956279.1, read as the reverse complement.
CTCAGTGCCTTAGATGCCTTCACCTTTCTAATTCTAGGGCCCTTCTAGCTACAGTTCTGCAGTCTGCCCTTGCCTTGAAGCTCTGCAGCGTTTCACCCAGTCCTCTGTGGCAGTGTTTTTCCCTTGCTGCTCTCGTTAATGTTTTTCTTATGCTGTTATTCTCAAGGCCTTATTCCTGCAAACCCTGGCAGGTCTGTTGTGGTGGGTTCTCTTGAGAAAGAAATTTCTCCCAGAATATAACCACCTTTTTCCCTTCCCTTTCCCTGCCCTTTGGTTGTAGCTTTTGGGTTGTGTTATAGAGACCCAATAATGCACAAGAACATACTTTTTCAATGACCTAGTCTGCAGCACCAGCCCCAGGTGAAAGTGTGCTCCAGTCAGCAGTAGCAGCATCAGAAGTAAAAAACAGTAGGAGGATTTAGTGGGTCCTGATGTAAATTACATGGTCCCTGTGGAAAAAGGTTGATTAAGATTTCCTGCTGTGCTGGAGAGGAGCTCAGGGAAGAGGCTTATTGAGGATTCCACTTGTTTCTGTACCCAGATCATCTGAGAGTTTTCTTTTTTTCTTGTTTTCTTTCTCCCTCCCCTTAGTTTGTATTTTTCCCTGAAAACAACTTTACTAAAGAGTTGATGTACACCATCAGCTAAGCACCCTACTAATAAATCTTTGTACGTGTAAGCCTATCTCACAAGACAAACATACACTTAAAGAAGTATTTCAAAGGTACTCTTGAAAATACAAAGTTTTAAAGACAAAACTATTAAAACTATCACACTAAGATATTTCAAACACAGTTTAAAGTCTCTCTGAATAGGAACATCTTCTAGCAAGGCAAACAAAAGAGACTTTTAGTGTTCTTTCAAATCTGAAAAATTTAGCAACATTAGAGTTCACATCTAGCTTTAATACCTCTGTAGGGTGGATACAGAATTCTAGGAAACCTGAGGCTGGAGATGAATATTATGATGGATAACCAGTCCCTGTTTGGGAAGATGGATGCAGCAGAGGTAAATAATTGGATAAGAAAGCTTCCTGAAGAAGACAGAAACCAACAGATGTAATTGGCTGTTGAACAAGATCCAGCATCATTAGTGGAAATGCTTATGAATAAGGAGCAATCACAAAAAACTTCCTCCAGGAATTTTTGCAGCTTCTGTTAAATAACCTACTTGAGAAATGCAGAGTATCTAGCATGGCACTGGAGTTGCATTGCCCCCAAAGTCTCATATGAAACATTAGGAGCCTGTTAATGATGAGAGGTTGATGGCTGAATAATGTGATGAAGTGGAGCCTTATTTCTACCTGGAGACTGCTGTCTGTGAAGCAGTGAAGAAAATAAGAAGTCCTGGCAGGCTCTGCTTAAATTTTCTCTTCTTGTACTTTTTTTCTTCCAGCCTTGGGTAAATCCTGTTCGAAGAGCATGTCAAGAGGCATGTGCCCACATGTATTGGAAAAGGCATGCTGGAGTCTGTGTATAATAAGCCCACAATCCCCTCGAGGGAGAGTGGCCCAATGATGGCACTCGGTAGAGGAGTGGGAAATGTCTAGTAATGCCCACACACCTTGTGCACAGTAAATATTGGTCTGGACAGCAACTACTGATGTTATTGATTCTAAGGCAACTGTCAGAGACTGGACTGCTAATAACTCAAACAATCAGCAGGGTGGTTTGCTGATGATGTGCAAAATCACCACCCAAGTGCACAGGAGGTGCACACCCACACCGGTGGCTACAAGCTTGGTGTTGAACAAGATAAAGGAAGAGGCTGATGAGAGGCAAATCCTTCGAGATGGGATAGTGCTTTTTATCATGCCAAAGCCTTACAAAAGTATCACAGCTGTGAAAACTCCCCTCCTGGGAAGTATTGGGACATTCACGTGTAGACCTGAAGGTATTCACCCCTGCTGATGGATCACAACTGGCTCAACTAGGCTGATGTGAGAGGCAGTTGTAATGTCTTAGCAGGTGTCCCAAACCATCAAAGACTCCCAAAATCTCAGGTGATCCACAGTTTTACAGTGTGAAACTCCCTACCTCAGGGAAGGTACCTGGGCATTCCCATCAAGTCTCAGCATAATATTAACACTGGACTTCATATTTCCTGGGCTTCTCCCACCCCGATGGATCAAGACTGTGACCATCACTTCCACCAACAGGCATCAAGATTGCAACAACCAAGTCTCGTTGCTGGACCCACACGTGGTGACTATATACCTTTCTATTATCCTTTCTCTCTCTTTCTTTTTTTCCCCTTACACATTTTCTGTTATTTTTATGCTTTTATATTGACATCCTGCTACAGATAATGATAATCAAAATGTCTACATACCTGCTTTCAATTGCAACCAAATTTTTTTAAAATAAACCCTATATGTGTGTGTGTATATATATATATATATATATATATATATATTTACAAACATCATTCAGTGTTATTTTACTCTAATTCTCCCCAGGAGGTCTATTATGAAGAATCTTAGCCAGATTGTAACAACAGCCCATGTATTCTAGTGTGTAATTTTGAAAGTGTAGTTTTTGGCAGGTGGTCTGGAAGGCATGAAGGTGCAAAAAAGTGACAGCTAGGTCCGTGTCCATGCTTGGACATGAATACCAATGTGCTTGACAAAGTGCTGCCACCTTTGGGATCATTCAGCACCTATCTGATTTTTGCCTTGTACTTCCCTCTCTCACTGATCCGTTGGGAGCTGCTATCTCACCAGTAGAACAAAACCAAGACCTGGCACATTTCTCATGCTTATGCAGAGCCATTTTAAGTCACAACATTTAAAATATCTTCTATAGCAAAACATTACTGTGTCACTTATTGAAATAATTTTGGTTTAAAGAGGAATTCAACAACAAAATTTATTTTTTACTCAGCAATGAACGTCTAGAATAAATCGCTGTATATAAAGAAACTTGTAAAAATCTCTTCCTCTCTAGCAATTTCTATGAGGAAGGGCAGACTGTCACTGCCTTACTGAAGAGGGAAAGATCAAATGCCTCTTCTAAGGTTCTTCATAGTTCCAGATTCTGATTCTCTTATTCAGCCCTCATTTGTTCAAAAGTAACCCTAGAGTTGGGGTCATGTTAAATATTATGAATTTTCATCATTTCTCCTAAAATCAAAGCTCTGTGTGTTGTTTTGGTAAGAGTCTGATGCTATTCTAGAAGCTGGGTTGTTAAGAAAATAATGGAAAAAATTTCCTCCCTGTGGAACCTGGCATATATTGTTTTCTGTTGTTCACTTAAACCAAAGTATATTAAACTGCCAGCATTGGGAGCAGCCTCATATTTTTCTTTATAAGAAAAAAATATGGAGAAAAAAATATTTGCCATTATACTTTTGAAGGGTGAGATATGAGAAGCCTGGCAAATGCTGAACAGTTCCATAAAATTATTGAATAACTGCTGAACAACAGGTCTGGAAAACAAAGATAAATATGTGCAATCATGTAAGACAGAGATCTATAAAATGAAAATTAAGTATATATGCATTAGTTCCATCACATGAAAAGCAATTTTAGTGATAAAATTAACCAGAACCATTAAACTTCAGTAGAATGACATAAAATTATACATCAAGGCACATTTTTAGTATTGGAGAAATAATCTATTTTACAGTAAAAATATCAAGGGTTTGTTTGTTTTTTTTTTTTGTTTGTTTTTTTTCTCTTTAGTAAAGCATTTGACAGAAGATCCTAATGTGATATTTTCTGAGCATACCTTGGAATCCTTTCCCTGTTATGAACTCCAGCTGGTGAAAGCTGATGGTCCAGTGCGTCTTTCAGCTTTTTCACCAGCCAGTACAGTCATTCCCAGTCTCTTTATTGACAGTGAATTAAAGAACTGCTGTAGAAGAACAATAACTTTGTGTCTCATATCTGGGGCTGCCTGACTTTCTGACATTAGTAAGTTGCTGCTTCTGTCTGTGCTGTACGTGTTTCACTGACAAATTGAGGAAAACATGTACTGGCTCTGATGCTGAATTTGTTTTTCCTAGGTGTCTGTAAAGCATAGGGATGAAAAGCACTGCCCATACACAAGGAATGAGCTTGAAATAAAATTTCAAATGTTAATATGCACCTAGTCTTTCTCAGTTTTACTGCTCAGATGACAGTGAGATTCATGTGGAAGTATATACAGGAGTAGGAACATGTCAGTTCCTTTAGCAGACTAAGAAAGCAAACTGTGTTTTTCAATGCTGTTTCTATGAACAATTTCAAGTTTTATTTTTATGGCAGTTTAACTGCATATGGCCAGATGGGATTCCACTCTTTGTTTGTCAATATACTTTTGGATTTCTCAGCTGCTTTAAAATGAGAATTTGAGTGCTAATTTAGTATTAATTTATCATTATGGGAGAGTTTTATAAAAATCACTTAATCAATCTTGATATAACTCCTTTGAGTTGTTTAGCTGACACTAGACTCATAGAATTATAGAACCATTAAGATTGGAAAAGATCTCCCAGATTGAGTATAACCTTTGACCGAACATCACCATCTCAACTAAACCATAGCTAAATGATATGACCAGTTGTTTCTTGGATACTTTCAGGGGTGTTGACTACACTACCTGCCTGGGCAGCCTTTTGCAATGGTTGTCCACCCTTTCAGTGAAGAAATTCTTTGTAATGTCCAACCTGAACCACAGCTTCAGCCCATTTCCTCTCATCCTGTTGTTGGTTGCCTGGGAGAAGAGACCAACCCACCACCTGGCCACAACGTCTTTTCAGGTAGTTGTAGAGAGTGATAAGGTCACCCCTGAGCCTCATCTTCTCCATGCTAAACACCCCCAGGTCCCTCAGCTGCTCCTCATATGACTTCTGCTCCAGACCCTTTATTGCCCTACCAGAAGCTTTGGTGCCCTTCTCTGGACACGTTCCTCACTTTGGTGTAATGAGGGGCTCAGAACTGGACACAGGACTTAAGGTGCAGCTCCACCAGTGCTGAGTACAGGGGGACTATCCCTTTCCTGATCCTGCTGGCCACACTATTTCTGTGTGGGTGTCTTCGGCCTTCTTGGCACACTGTTAGCTCATGTTCAGCCTGCTGTCAACCAGAATCTCTGGGTAGCTTTCCAGTCTCTCTTCCCCAAGCCTGTAGCACTGCAGGGCATTGTTTTGACCCAAGTGTAGGCCCCGGTACTTGGCTTTGTTGAACCTCATACAATTGGCTTTAGCCAACTGATCCACCCTTCTGGATCCCTCTGCAGAACCTTACTGCCCTTCAGCAGATTGACACTCCTGCCCAGCTTGTGTCATCTGTGAATTTACTGAGGATGCACTTGATCCTCTTGTCCAGATCATCGATAAACAGAGCTGGCCCCAATGCTGAGCCCTGGGAAACACCACTTGTGACCGACCAGCAGCTGGATGTAAGTCCATTCACCTCCACTCTCTGGGCCCAACAATTCAGCCAGCTTTTAACCCAGTGAAGAGTTCACTTTCCAAGCCATGGACTTCTAACTTCTCCAGGAGAATGCAGTGGGAGTCAGTATCAAAAGCTTTACTGAAGTCCAGGTAGACACACTAACAGCCTTTCCCAAATATGGTAAGCCTCTGGCAGGCGAGGTAAGTAGGATGATAAAATTCATACATGCTGTGCAAAATCAGAGGCCCTGAAAGATTCCTTGTTGCATTCTTAAATCTCTGATTTAAACCAACCAAAAAATGTATTTATGCAGAACACTTCAGTGAGTAAGTTTTGGCAATATTGCCTCCAATACTGTTTTTAAAAATCTCTTTGCTTCTATTCAGTAGGTTGAAAAGCAGTAACTCCCATAGGCTCAGGCGACATTCTTACAAGTTATCAGCTCTCTGCATACCAACTTCTCATTGCATTCTCCAGGCTTTATGTCTAAAGGTATCAGTGAAAATAAAATCTCATGGAAGGAGAGTATGTATTCATCACATTTCCGGCTCGGAAAATGAAATGTCAGAGGGAGTTCAGTGGAAATGTCAAGAACATATGAGAAAAATTTCAGTGTGCTAAGATCTTGCATCCACTTGTCTTAGTCTATTTGAATAGTTCAAACTTGAATGCTGTGCCCAGAACTCAGCCCCTATTTCAGCTGTTTGGAATAATAGAATTTCTATGGTAAAATCCTTAATACCATGAATACAAGCCTGGGAATAGCCCCACTGAAGCCAGTGTTTCTCCTACAAGGGTGCAGTGGTGATAAGTGATCAGTATTTGAGCACATGGCAAAGCCCAGTGAGACTCTTTGCAAAGTTCTTTACCACAGGCTTTGAATCAGGTAGAAGGTACCTCAATGGTTTAAATAATTTAGTGTTATGCCAAAACTTTAAAAACTTACGAAATAATGCAAGATGACAATCAATGCACTTGACATGCATTCAGGAATCTGAAAGGATATTGTATGCCTGTAAAGGTGAAGTTAATACAAATGATGTGAAGAGAACAAGGAGTCATAACCGAAAGAAAATGCGAAAAAAAAAATCACATCAACAGAAGTCTGATTGCACAACTTTGTCCTGCAGAGACTAAAAAACACCTTAAAAAATTCTACTGTCAAAAAGACCAAAATTAGTTAGACATTTGTGACATCATTATACTAAAAATGGAAATAACTTTTCAGCTATCAGAAGAGTCACGGAACATATCTATTCCTACACAACACGCATAGAAAAGGAAAGGACCTTACAGATATGAGAATGGTTTTCATGGCTATCAGGTGAATTGCCTCTTAAATTTTTTTTCTCCAGGGGTGCATTCCTCAGGTCAGGGATCAAAGTTCTTGCACTTTCTTCCCAATGTTTAGATCCAGATGATCTAATCATTCTATTTCTGATTTGCTGGATACAGGAACACAACTTGAGTCCCAATTCCATGGAAAGAAGGTAGGAAAGCAAGACCTAGCACCTTTCTATCACATACTCTCTTTTATACACAGGAAGCACAGAAGGGATCCAAAGCTTCTAGTAAATTCTAGTTCTTTTCTACTGAAAGAATGATCAGATATTGGACCAAGCTGCCCACAGAAGTGGTGGAATCACCACCCCTGGAAGTATCAAAAAAATGTGTGAATATGGCACCTGGGGACATGGTTTAGTGGTAACATGGTGGTGTGTTAATGGTTGGACTCAATGATCTTTTCTGACCCTAAAGATTCTATGGTTATGTGATTCTGTGTATGCAGGTCAGAAAACACAAAGATTTGGCTCCTGATCTCAAGGCTCCCAGCATATGTAGTTGTTGAACAGCCAGTAGTCACCAAACTAATTTACTCACAAGACTTTGCAGTGAAAAAAGCATTTTCAAAATAAGGATTAATTATCCTCTAATTTATAGTTTTACAGCATATATGGGAAAGAATAACCAGAATGAAAATACTAAGCATTTTTTTTTAAAAAATACTCTTAATCTAGTCTATAGGGCATGTGTAAAATCTTGTTTGCTAAGGTAAATAGAAGTTCTGAGTTGAGAAGGCAAGATTTAACACACAGAAAAAGCTCTGGGTTTGTATTTATCTGGCCTACACACTTTTTACCTTCCTGAGTACCAATATGTCTTTCCAGCATCAAAATTAAGGTGAAGGGTTATCCTCTATCTTAGTTTTCACAAACCTGAAAACTTAAATCGTATTGGCTTGGTTGAACTTCAGCTGGGACTTTTTACAGCTATTGTTCCTCTGTTTTGTTCCCTAAGGAAGTTGCCATTGGTATGCCTTTTCCAGTAGTCACCTTAATGAGTTCTGGGATTCGGGCAGTACACTAAAACATGAGCATCAGGAGTGTTTTGCAGAAATGATCTCCTTTCTCACAAGGAATGATAAATGTTTTGCCTTAGAGTAATCTTAACTGTCTCATGCAAACATCACAAGTTGTGATAAAAGACATACTTTCATATGAATATTGAAGCTGTGTGATTAGAAAAAGAAAAACATGGCTATTTATGGTGCAGTATAGCAGTCAAGTGACAGACTTTATATAAAAAAGAAAGAACCACTAAGGCACAAAATATTCTGAGTTTTCCGAAGGACAGTGCCAACCAAAGGCATGGAAGCAAAACACACAGCAATAAACACAGAAGAAAGCTTGAACCTCAAGTGAGAGTAGTTCACTTACACCACTGATTCTCAGAGATCCAGTCTTTGATGAAGAACAGGCAGACAGTCAACCTTGGACAGCCATTTACTCCCAGTAGGGTGAGAGTAAAGTACTGCTGGAGGATAAGATTTTATACTTGCTCATTATACACTTACAAAACAACTTATTCTAAACCTATGAAAAGGCAATGCAAGTCTTTAAATTGATTGTAATTTTGATATCTCCAGACTTCAGTTCAACAAAATGCACGAGCACATACCAAACTGCCATTACACTAGTTGAGACTGGCAGGTTTTAGTCCCTAAGCTCGAGAATAGATTGAAGCAGCTCACTGAGGCAAAGCTTAAGCTGCCTGACTCCAGGAGTGTGGAAGAATGTTGGTTTTGACTACCTCTTACACATTTCCACTTACAAATTTTTCCCACTTACTTTTGCTCTCTACAAAATACTTGATCTCACGCAGTGCAGTTCAGATCGCAGTCTTCAGGAGCCTAAAGTATAGGACTGATAAGCTACCGTGCTCTTTTCTGAAGTATTTGCGATTCTAAGTCAAATTATAGCAAGGAGGGAAGAGTGAACTCATCTATCCTCCATTTTATTAAGGATTCATTCTTTTTACAACTGTAGGTACAATCCTAGAAAAGTCCATCAAATTGACTGTCTTCAAACAATTGCATTAGATTGCATGTATGTTCTGATTTTTTAATTTTAAGGGAAGGGTTTTGGATTTAATTTACTCTGGTTACTTAAGAAAAAGGTCAGTGATGTTGAGTTGGAAATATTCTTAAAATTGCATATTAATTTGAACAAGTTTTTTCTTGTGTCATTGTTATTCACCCCTCTCAGTCTGTGACATTTTTATTTGTTCTGGGCTCTGAGCAGCTGATGTTTCTTATATTTTACTTTTCTCTAGCTGATTAGGTCAAGCAGAGCAACATTTAGCCAGAGTGCTGAGATGCAAACCTTGTATAATAAGCTCCCTCTCCTTCCACTTTAGGTTGCCCTGCTCTAAGTGTTTTACATGTTTTTGTAGAAGTGATGGAGCTTCCATCTCTTTTCCTTTCCCAAGAACACTTCTGAGCAGCCCTAGAGCAACATTTGCACCTACAGCAGTGAACAAGGCAGAAGAGTAGAGGTGATTTGAGACAGTCTGAGAAAAGCTAGGAATGTCTTTTCTTGTCTCTGAAAATAGATGCTCTGTCTTGGGTTGAATAACACAGTGGTGTAATCCTTGTCTGGGCAAGGTCACCACTTGTCCAGATCTATTTTAAAGATCATTTGGCCCTTAAGGTTTGTTTTCTTGTTTTTTCCCCATAGATATGGTATAATTAGACTAAATCTGACCTCTCCAGAGAGAGGAAGAGGAAGAAATATAAAAAGTCTTACCAATGCAAGCAATGGAGAATTAACAAACTAGCCATATTTAGACAGACTTTTCTACTTGACTTCAATGGGAACACTTTTAACTATTGTTCTAGAAAGACCTTTAAGTTTTTTATCACTTTTCACTTTCATGTTTTATTCAAGTTACTGCTTCTAAGCTTTTGTTTATCGCTGTACAAGGGACAAAAAAAAAGGAAATAATCTGTTAACACTCTGGTTCTCCTTTTACAGGATTTAGTGGACAATGAGTCATCTAAAGAAATAGTTGTGTTCGTTCTTCCTTCCTACGTAAGCGTAATTTCTCTCTTCCACTTCAGTATAACTTAGGTGCTTGGTCCAGACTGTTAGCCATTCAAACAAGATTTTGATGGAAGAACACAAAATCTCTTGCAGCAAAAGGAAATTAGAATATGTTACTGGCATTCAGTGATGAGACAAAATAAAAAATCTGTGGTCTTAAACTGCTCTCCAAATAGCCTTTCTGACCAAAAAAATTAATAGATAGAGAGAAAGAGAAGAAGCTAGAAAACAAGTGCATTGATCTTGTTATTAGGATGACTGAAGTTACTATAAATAGTCAAAATACTCATGAAGATTAAAGGACGAATGGGGACCCCTTGCCCTTATTAACACTGTCTTCTCTGCACATGGAGACTCACTGCACTCCAAAACTTTTACTGAATGTCTACATGTCTAGTTTATTTTTCTTTGGCACTTAGGTCCACAGTCAGTGTTATAGATAATACTCAGGTACCTGAATTTTTTTTTTTTTTTGAGTAAAAAGCACTAAGTAGAAGTGAGTTAGAAAATGTAATACCAGAATCCACACACTATTTTCACCCAGTGAACTTAATAAGTAGGTAATCAGTTAGCCCACTTGCCTGTATGCTTATTTTTCTTATATTCCAGCCCTTCAGCGAGGAGAGAGGGAAACTCAGAAAGTTCACATAGAAGAGCAGGCCACCATGTTTTATCAGGTGTTGATTGGGGGTTTTCAATTTTATTCTTTCTTTTTTTTTTCTTCTCCATGAAGTGTTTAGATTATTCTATCTTTTCATGTTTCTAGAAGAAAAAACAAAGAAACAACAAAAAACAACTGAAAAAGAAGAATGAAAGAAGGTTTTGTCTGCTGTCAACATCTCTGTATAAACTAGCAATTTGCACCATGCAGGAAATTAGCACCTTTCACAGCACTAAATCATGAACCAAGTGAATAGTATTTGCTATATTTTTAGAATGGTAAATTTTTTTGGTTGTTTTTTTTTTTTTGGAGGGGGGTGTAATTTAAATTGGTCATTGAGAAGGCTGACAGATATATTTCCCAGAAGCTATATAAAATGTTTGTGTGAAAGCAAACTCTTTTTAGTTTTGACTCATTTCAACTGTAAAATTCCAGAGTTCAGTAAGTAAAACTGTAAAAAAAAGGAGATTAATGTTATGGATAGAGCAACTTTTAACTTCATTGTGAACATTTCCACTGATTTCAATTACTTCCTTTCACAAGGCCAAAGAACAACTCCCTGCTGCATTTCCAGCAGGAAAATACCCTCTAGAACTGTCTTTAGCTGAACCTGGAGGACAAGCTAGGGCAACACACCCGAAGTGTGGACAGGGGTTCACAGCCATGAACACCCTCCTTGGACTTCCCCTCAGGTGTCCTACACAGCCTTGAGGTGGCAGAGAGGTTGACCAGGACCCTTCCTTGGAGAGGTCAGCCCATGTTCAGAAAGGCAATTTGAAGGCAAGATCTAAGCTCTCAGCTTAGTCAATGGCAGATGGGAAATTTTGCCTTCACCCCCTCCCTCCCATGAAAAGAACAGTTGTAACTTGTAACACTGAATGAGGTTGTTTTTTTCTTCCTTCTCCAGTCAGATCCCTCCTTCCAAGCAGCCTCACTGAACTTAATGGGACCCACTCATCTTGCATGTCACTGTGCAGTGTAAGGGAATGAGAACATTGTAAACAGGAATAACCAAATCATCTTGTTGTTCTCAGTTAGCAAATACATAAAACAGTATTGTGGGCACCATGTGCCCACCAAACTACTTCATCCCTCACCCTCTAAAGAGAACAGTGGAAGAAAATATAATTAAAAGCTCATGGGTCAAGATAAGGGCAGGGAGATCCCTTCCAGTCATGGGTAAAACAGGCTCAGCTTGGGGAAATTAATTTAATTTATTGTCAATTTAAATGGAGTAGACCAGTAGGGAAGGAACAAAAAGAAATTTTTAAGTGCCTTCCCCTTATCCCTCCCTTCTTCCCAAGCTCAACTTCACCTCTTTCTCCTCTACCTTTTGCTTCTGAGCAGCTCAGAGTTTTGTAACACTTAATCTCTCTTCTCCTTCCTTCTCACACTGTTCCTCTGTTCCAGCATGGCGTCTCCTCTGCAGGGAACAGTATTTCAAGAACTGCCATAGCATGAGACATTTACACATGGTGCTGTCCTTCAGGAACAGACTGCTCCAATGTGGGTCCTGCCAGAAACCTGCTCCAGCACGGGCTTCCCATGAAATCACAGTTTTCTTCAGAGGGCACCTCCATCTGCTCTGGTGTGGGGTCCTCCAGGGGCTGCAGGTGGATCTCTACTCCACCATGGACCTCCATGGGATGCAGGGAGATAACCTGTCCCACCCTAGTCTTCACCACAGGCTGCAGGGAAATCTCTTCTCCGGTACCTGGAACACCTCCCACCCCTCCTTCTGCACTGACCTTGGTGTCTGCAAAGCTGTTTCTCACACACATTCTCACTCTTCTTTCCCAGCCACTGCACAGCACTTTTCACTCTTTATTAAATATGTTATCACAGAGGTGCTACCAGTATTGATTGGCTCAGCTTTGGGCAGTAGCAGGTCCATCTTGGAGATGTCTGGAGCTGTCTCTGTCCAGCATGGGAGCAACTTCTGGTGTCTTCTGACAGAAGTCACACCTAGAGCATTCCTGCTACCAAAATCTTGCTGCATAAACTCAGTTCAAATGGTCGTGGATGACATCTGGCTGAGTGCTGTACACCACAGCAGGATGTTCATCAAAGCACTATGGTTTAGCACATATACAGCTTCATCTCTTGCTGTGCTGTCCACCCAGCTTTGCTTGCTCTGCTCTTTGCAGTGCCTCGTGAGTCCTATTGGAGCATCACTGACTTATTCCTTTCCATCCTGTACCTTTCCATATTACCCTTTGCAAAATTCATCCCGTCTGTAGTGCTGTTTGCATTTCCCTGCTTTTTATTGGTGTAATACCTGAAGTTTGATTATTCCTTGAATGGGTGAAATTTGTCAGTTGAGACCTTTCCTTTAGGCAAAATACTCATTTGGGTTGACTGAAACAGTCTCTCAGTTAGTTTAAGAATTTCATCTGGAAAGAATGTTTTCATGTCAAAACATGTTAGTTGAGAAAACATATTTTTAAAGATATTTCAATATTATTTACATGAATTTGATTTTTAATAAAGGCTAAAAAATAACTTACATTTTTTTGATAGAAACTATTCTTCAAAAGAAATTTCAGTAACCTTTTCTTTCTAATATCTAGACCAAACAAAAACTAATTTTGAATCAGTCTGAATATTTTTATTCCGTGGTGTGACTATTAAAAAAAAAAAAATTACAGTTTCCTAAGTGGAACTTCAAGGGGTCAAGGGTCCTGTTATTGGCAGCAAAGAAAATGCTTCCTATAGTATTGCACTTTAAAAATTGTAATAGCTGCAAGAGGTCTGGCTTGAAAAAGGAAGACTTTCATTACTCAGTAGTAATAAAAACATCCCTATATTATCAAAACTGCTTCCAGCACATATCCAAAACATAGCCCCATACTAGCCACTGTGAAGAAAATTACCCCAAACCCATGTAGCCAAACCCATCAAACACACAGAGGCACACTCTCCACAAGATATTTTCCTGATATACCTTAAGACTCAACGTTAACAAAGTCTACAAAATAGCCTGCTGGAAGATAGAGAGTAAGGTAAATACCCTTCAATGAGTTCTGTTCTCCTATTTGCAAATCAGTCCAGTACCCTGAACTTTTAAAAAGCCATAACAGGTGTGTATAATCAAGGTCCCTATAGGGAAGTAAAAACAGCCTTGTAGGTGTGTTTGACTGTTTAATGACTTTATACAATAAGAACATTCACCAAAATGGTGTATTAGCTGCTGGCCCTTTGCATAAGTATTCTTGTCTGTTATATCTATCTTCCCCACTTTGTGTTGTTTGTCTACAGTGCCTTCACCCACATGGATTTAGGTGATATTACCACACTATGGCAAAGATGTGGTCGCTTTTACCATTATTATTCTATTTGTATTTATGGACATCCTTGTACATGTTTTATGCATTCTGAGACATCATTTGAAGTCTTTAACAAAAAGAAGCTATTCTTCTGTCTTCACTGAACCAGTTTGTTGATAACAAACAGATTTTAACTAACATTTGGACTATCCACGATTTCAAACACACAGATGGAATCAATAACTGTTACACAGCACACATAGCTGTTTGCTGTGTAACAGAATATGTCTAACATAACAAATATGCCCAGAGTGCAAAACAAGAAGAGAAAGTAAAGAATGCAGAAAATGAACTTGAATAAGTCGGATAATAATGTTTACATAGCACTACATGGTTATCTTAGTCCTTTTAATCAATAAAAACATTTCCATGAGAAAAGAATTCTACATAAATGAGGTAAACTAATTCTAAAAGTCAGATAAAGACAAGTCATGGTAACATCTGTATGATACCTTATAAATAAGTATCTGTGGATCCCTGTCTGTTCAGTTTAAAACAAACAAACAAACAAACAAACAAACAGAACTCCAAGACACAAAATTCCTTAGTTTTGTACAACATATATAAACATAAATAAATATAAAGGCCTGCAAGCAATCTTACCACATCAAAATTCCTCAGCTTTGAAACTTTGTCCAGGCTTCTTATTATATTTTGGTACACTTGGTAAGGTGATAGTATGCTCTAGACCCAAGACTAGTCTACATATTTGGAATAGCTGAAGACTCTGGAGTCTGATTTCAGTGTTGAAAGAACTCTTGACTTTGACTTTTCACAGCAAGTGGGCAAAATTCATTTGCATGGATTTGAATGTGTCCCAGCACTTGAAAGCTCTTGGATTGAAGTGTTCTGATTTCGACGTGTACACACAGATCTAGTTCTTACAGGGACTTGACTAGAGGATTTTTCTTTGCGGCTATTCATATAAATGAATATTTCACAAGAAGGATGTATTCAAGAGTTTGATTTTTTTTTGTTGATGAATTCATATGAACAGTATAAAAATGGTAATTAAATTTTTATAAAAGTGTCTTTTCCACAGGGGGGCCTAGCATTTTTTGCAGTTTAATATAACCCCTCTGCAGCTCAATATATCCCAAGAAAAGAAATGACAATGCACCATGAAACACATTTTTCAATGTCCAGCCTTTCAGGCAGAATAAATCATAGTTGTCTTATACTTGTTATGGTAAGGAGAAAGAAATTCTGAAAGTGAACTGTCAAAGGCATTGAAAATGCATTTTAATGGTTTCATTTTGAAGGAATGTTCACGTTTAATATATAGAAAGAAAGAAATTGGGTTTGTATGATCCATTTCTCCACTACAAGTAGTCTCTATTTGCATAATGTTCTAGACAATCAAAGTATGTTCAATAATGGATAGATAACATTTGTAAAGTTGTGGAAATGCATACATTTACAATTTAAAGTAGCCTTTACATTTTGGAGGCAGGCTATAGCTGAATTAAGGTTTTACTTTCAGATTTAAATATCTACTCAGCCTAATCATCTGAATTTGCACTCACTTTCTAGCAGATAGTCAAACAGAAAAATTCCAGGAACCTATTTCTTTCACTTTTCTATCTTCTCTTACTAATTTCAGATATAAATAATTAATATATGTATGAGGGATAAAAATAACTTAAGAAAAAAATACTGGAATGGATCCATTCATATAATAATCATATTCAATAATTTGTAGTACTACTTAATTTGTAGGATATAAATGGAATATTTTATATAATATAATATTCTATTATAATACAATATATAATTAATAGAATTTATATTATATAATTAATATAATATAAATACAAAGGAAATAATTTTATACTTATTATATAAAAATTTAGTCAGATTTGTCACAGGGTAATTTTCTTTGCTCCGACAGTAATTTAAAAACTTCTCCATCTTCTTGACCTAGGGGAGAAAAAAAATCATATTTACTCTGTCTTTAAAACAGCGACATCCTTTGTCAATTTCACAGTTAAATACAGTACATATCAAAATATGTAGAATTAAAATATTAAAAAGTATCTAATGAAACTTGATTTTTATAGAACGTATTTTATACACTGTAGTACTGAAGGGTTGCATCCCTCCTTTCTTTCTAGGCATGAGAATTCCTTTTCTTGCTGTTTTCTCCTCAGGGAAAGAGGAACATATGTTTTCTATTTAAGCACTTCAGCAGTTACTGAAGTCTGGAAAAAAATTTCAAAAAAATTAATTATTTCCCTCTGGGCTCATCAGTGCTACAGTCAGTGTCTGGGCTAAAGGTAAGAGGTGAGCTTTAAAACCGCACAGCTGAAACACAAACCTGGATCTAGCTCAGTGCAACAGGAACCGAACCCTCATCTGAACACCATCTACAATGTCAGATAAACATTACAATCTCCAGAGAACCCCAAGTATCCCTTGGACACCATTTCTGCAGCACCAAACGAGTGCCTGCAAGTTTAACCAAGACACACCTTAAGAATCTACTTCATTTTTAAGAGCTCAGCTTTGTTTTTTAAGAGGCAGAGGTTTAAACTGAACAGTGTGATAAGGTAGGCCAAGGGAATGGCACACTTTTTGGTTTTGAACTGAGAATATGCTTGAATATACTGACTGAAGGCAAATGAGAGATGGTCTTTTCCCATTGCAAATTGCTTGGAATCACTTCCTATTCTTTCTTCTTCAGTATCTCCAAAACTATATTACTTGTCTGTTTAAAGAGTTTCAGGATTTAGAAGGATAAAGGAGTCTACATGACAGAATACTGTAGGGGTTTGTGGTTTTTTTTTGTTTGTTTGTTTTTCCTTTGTCCTTAAGAGAAATTTAAAAAATCATTAATTTTTTTAAGTGCCATTCAACTACAATAAGACTTTTATAAACTTACACTTGAAATTGCTAAAAATGACCTTTCATTTTTTTATACTAATTTTATGATTAGTTTTTTGATACTAAAAATCCATACAAAAGGCTGTAAGGTTATGCTAATTTAGCAAGTACCACTCCTGATAGTCTTAATTATGTTATTTTCATATTCCAATGCAATATTTTAAGCTTTTGAAACATTAAAAATGCTAAGGGACTACTTTCAGATGTCACTATGACCTTTAAAAATACCTAATCTAGCTATTTAGAAGCTTCATAACTCATGGGCTTATTTTAAATGGAGTGTGGGAGGATAATCAAATAAAGTATTTTCATACTGAGCAAAAAGAGAAGTGCACTAATTCTACATTCGTAAGCATGCCTCTTTTGGAAGGTTGTCCTTCAGTACGATTGAATACCTCTGAATATTATAGTACCACAATACCACTTGAGTGTCCTTCAAGATATCTTTGATTGTGGTTAGACATCCACATAAAGTTCCTTCCATCAGCTTATTATTTTTGAGTTATTTTTATGATCAACATACACACTTCCACCTGCAACCTTTTTTTCCTGATTACGTGAATTATATGGCTGGTTTTAGAAGGTTTTAGAAGCCTTTTCTGCATGTATACAGTAAAAGATACCCATTAGTCAGTGTACAGTGCCTGGACACAGGTTTGTGTGTTGTATCCATGTGACCCACCATAGCTGCCTGACTCACAGACATACACACAGATGTCATGTGTAAAAAATGTTTGTCTCATGGATTTCAGATCAGACCAGATTTGGCAGTGTGTTGATTTAACAATAACATAATTAACTGGCAATTAGCGAACCACGCATTCAGGAGCTGTTTGATGTTAAACCAGATAAACCACAACATGAGACACAAGACTTGGACAAACAGATGCAGAATTTGAAATACTTTCTGCAACTGACCACCCAGCATTCTCAGTCACACACACATCCCCTCTTAGGCTCTATGAGTTTCAGACACACGTGCCTATCTGGGCAGCCCCTGCTTGTACCCTCCTCCCGTGGTAGACATGGGTGCTCCAGTGCTGTTTGTTCCGAGGATGTTCCCTGCTTCACCCAAACATATGCAGGTGACAAACTCCTCTTTAGGCAGCACATGGGGGGCCCTGCTGGTTCCCCAGCTGTCCCTCATTCACTGGGTGCCTGCTGCCTGTGCTGTCCCAATGAAGAAGGCTCAATACAGCCTGGCCGTGGTGTTGTTACAAATTTTCGTGCAACTATCTAGCTGTTACTGGAAATTTTCACTTCCAATGATATCTCTAAAGTCCAATGACGAATGGTTGTAAAATCTTTCCACTGACTATGAATTCTATTTTTCCTGTACAGATTCACAAAGTGTGAGAACAAAAGGAGTCCAGCAAACCTTTAATACTGGAAGCTCTTAGGTTTTATCTTATTACTGCTTCTACATTTTAATAAGCTCAGTTGGAAAAAAAAAAATAGTAGCCCAAGAGGTATATGATTTTGCTGGGAAGATATCAAGGGGCAGAGAGCTGACATCTCTTCAAAAGTTTGTTTCCATCATGGCATGAAGCATGCATAGCTTCATGCATACATATACAAGTATATATAAAAATATATATAGATGCATTTTTATATAAATGTATTCCTCCCCATAAAACAGCATGTGCTTTGTTTTTAACTGCTCAGACGCCAGCATTAGGTGGTATAGTCTTCAGCACTTGAATGTTTTAGCACTACAAAGGCATTCATCACTGGAAAACTGAGCTCTCTAAGCCTCACAGCAGAAGGCAATTTCTTCTATCATCCAATAATTTTCACACTTTCTTTTCTGTAATTTTCCTAGTTTTGTTTTTATCAGTACTATAAAGAGAAGAAAGATTACCTCATGGATCTTATTTAGTTTTCTGTTGGTTTTGTATGATTGCACTATACCTTTGAATCATAAAAGTACAGTGCAGGCTCATTCTGCATTGCCCACTAAACACATAAATCATTTTCCTAGTAGCTGTTTTCCAAACTGTCACTGCTAAAGCAACACCTCGAAGTGGGCCTGAATGCTGGCATTTATTTAAAATCAACAAGAGCTTTTCATACGTTTTAGTTTTAGGTAGTATTGAAAGAAGCAGGGAGTTGGACTTGAAGATCCATAGGGGTCCCTTCCAACTTGAGATGTTCTATGATTCTATCAATTATTTCACATGTTCACTCATTCCTTCCCGCAGCACTATGGTCACAGGTCTCGACTTCTCTCCCCAGTAAGGAGATCACTGTAGGTCTGGGAAGGTGGGGATCTGCTCAGAGTCATGTTTGAGGGGTTATTGTCTAAAATCTATGGGCATCTCCAGTATTTGGCTCCATACATCTCCATGAATCTTCCTCTAGCTGGTATTTTTACCATCATCTTTTGTGGCTTTCTAAGACCACCTTTTCAGGAACCTCTTCAGTGCCTTTCCTGTCCTGCCTCTTTCTTTCAGACTCCAAGTCCCCAGTTTCCTGAGTTTAGACAGAAGAACCTTTACAGAAGGAAGTGTCTGATCAGTCTCATAATTAATCAGTAGTACTGTCCCATATCTCTTCATTAGATAATTCAAAAGCTTGGGTTTGGACATTCACCCAGTCACACACACATACCCAACTAGATACTGTCTGATAGCATTCACCACTTCAGCTATTTTATAGAATCATAGAATCATAGAATAAATTGCTTTGGAAGAGACCTCTGAGATCATCAAGTCCAACCCTTGACCACAAAAGAAAGCGGTGCCTATACTGATAATGCAATGTGTATGCCTGGTGCTCCTATCAGGTATCTAAATTTAAATTTCATTTTGTTTAAATAAGTGAGTTTCCCAAAGCAATTCAGTTCACTGTTTGTGATCCATCTCATCTAGTTTCAGCCTTTTAAAAGAGATAATGAAAGTTCAGTTTGAGATGGTACCTTCTTGTTCCCTCATACGTGTTCATAGGTAAACCATATGTTTCAAGTCTCTATTATAATTTATAAAGATCTAGTTAGTAAGGTCACTGGAAACCAGACAAATATTCAGTCACACCACTGTTGACACCTTCACTTGGGCAGCTGAATCTGCTCTAGACCATCATGTCTTAGTTGATTATATCTTCATTGACTGTAATGAGAGCCTAGACAGCTTTTATGCTTTGGAGAAGCTAAATTTAGTCTGGCAAGTTAATTTATGTGGACATCTAAATTTAAATGTCTTGAATCAAATCCTGTCCAACCAGCCTAATCTATGTTTATTATATCTTGTCCTTCTCTACTCTGGGTAGGAAAAGGTACCTTCAGAGAGTGATTCATCCCTCTTGTTTGAGGATGAAGACACCATTCCCTCTCCCTTTCTTCTGATTGCAAACCATCCAAAATAATTATCTGAAGCTATACAGTAAAGTCTTAGATAACTAAAATTAGGTGAGATAGGATCCGCTTTGTTCTGAAAGCACTGCCCCCACAATTATTTAATGATTTCTTATTTTTTGTATTATTATCATCAAATTAATTTGTCATAATTTCCGTACATATGTGTATGTGTATTTCTGCATTTTTAAATTATATATTTCCGATATGTTTCTTTTCTTATTCAAGTTGTAGATGCTAGTAAAAAATTGTAATTTTAGGCAGACAGATACATTACATCGACCTAGAAGACTTCCTAATGAAAACACACTCATCCTGCAGATTATTTATACTCTTAAAAAGCATAGCTTACCCAAAGGAATTTTATTAGGGAATCTGCAAATGGTTACAGTACAAATCCATAGCAATTCTGGTTTTCTATCTTGTCTAATAGCCTGATACTAGAAGCCATGTGGATTTTAGTTCATAGGACTGGTGAAATGTATACTTGAAAATTTCCCTCCTATAAATCCTACATTACATGGAACAAAAGTGTACTAATAATGCCAATTTTTGTTTGTTCTGGTTGTACTTTGGTTTTAAGGCTGATAAATAGGGTTATTAATGTTGACACTTTATTATATCTCTTTCCTTAATAGACTTCCCAGTGGACAACTTTGTTATTTAGAGAAACTGTCATCATAAAGCAGGGCATAGATAAGAAAGAAAGCCAAATTAAATGGCCAGAGAATCCTAACAATAGTCCTTAAATAGGCAATTCTAAAATGTAAGAGTTTGTGTCTTTAAATTCAGGCTAAAATTTAGTTTGACTGCTGCTCTTACAGAAGTAAGCAATGTCATCTTAGTTTCTGCTTCAGAATCGTCTAGGACTCCAAGTTGACATATTTCATTTTAATTAGGTATTCTATATCTGCTCTCCTTACTTAAAGAAACATCAGTGTTCTACGTACCCAGACAATCTCTTTGGGTTACTTTGAGGTCAGCACCATAAATATAACAAGGGAAGAGCCACGACCTACATACAGAGCGGGTTCGCTGCTGACAGCATTGCAAGCAAAACTGGGTACTGCAAAACTGAGTCGTGCTGCTCCAGGGATGAGAGTCCAGGGATGAGATGAGATGGACCTTCCTCCCACATGGGGTAAAGAGGAGTAACACAGAACCAGGGCAGGAATAGGGCTGTGGCAGAAAGCAACGTACTGCAAAGGCTTAGTTCTTCCTTTTGGTGGGTAATTAGAGACAGTGACTATATTCTGTGGGATGCCAGTAGCTCTTACCCCTGCTCTAAACAGCGACAATTAACCTCATTTTAGTCATACTGCAGCCCTACTTTTTTGGTGTACACCATAACCTGCTGATCAAGGTGACAGTTAACAAGACATATGTCTGGAACTGACCCTGTCAGTACCCACATGGTGAGTAGCTACCATGAGGGCTACCCATCTTACATGTCACAAACAAAATGCAATCTTCTTCACTCTAACATCATTTATGCAATACCACATTGTATTGTAAAAATGGAAATGGAAAGTTAAAATACAATAGTTCCTGTGGAGATGATTATTTTATTTTTGTCATGTTCTAGTTAGGATGAAACAAGCATTTTTGGTTTTCCATGCCTATAGTTTTCAAAGTGGCCATAACTGGATTTGAAGCCCAAAATCAAAAAGTAAGTTTGCTGCTTTGTGAAATAATTTCTAGAATTAAATATATATATATATATATATATATAGTTTTAAGAGTAGACACCAAATGGATATCAAGAAATGACTGAGGTAATTTGAACCAGAAGGGGTTCATGCTTTTAAAGTAAAGTAAAAAGCAAAAACTTTTTGTCCTGGTGAATTGTTAAGCAGTGGAGCAGGTTGCCCAAAGAGATTATGGCATCAGTACCTTTGGAGTGGGAATGAAACCTTGAACAAACTGGTCTGACCCCAGAGCCGACTCTGCTTTGAGCAGAGTTGGTTGGACTATCATCTTCCCAAGGTCCTTGCCCACCTGAGTCATCTCATGACCCTATTAATTCATGTCTGTGTTTTCAGTGGCCATAGTTATGATTACCCTGATAATTTGTTTACCTTCATTTGTGTCTACGGTGCAAAGTATCTATATCTCCAATAAACACAGAGGTAGAAGTGGAAGGTGAAATTCTTTGTTTATTTTGCATGATAGTTTCAATGTTTCCACCTAAAGGACCTGAGATATGGATAAAAGGTAATCCAGATTTTCCAAATATAAATAAGGATAGGGATTCCAACAGTTTTCTTGTGTTCTAGAGGAATCTGAGTAATTTCCTGGAGGAAAAATCCATTGCATTTACTAAATGCATAGAAACCACCTCCATTTTGTTAAAATCTCTGTGCTATAAAAGCAGAGACTGGGAAAATGTTAGGGTAAAGTACCCTATGTTCTTGCTTTGTGTTTATATTTAGCATAAGTCTGCCTTAGTCAACTTTTGGAATCAGGATAGACCTTTAGTCTGAATCAGACCATTCTAATAATCATGTTCTGAATAATGAGTCATCATCCTGAAGGAATCTCAGGTTTTGCAACACACAGGTTGAAAAAACCAGTAGAAAGGGTACTATGACTCAAGATCAATTGTCTTTGAGCTTACTTTCATTCTGAATATATTATGGACAGAATCCAGGTTAGAGTATTCAGTGTTCCTAACTTGATTATTTGAAACCCCAAAGTGAATTCATACTCGCCCAAACTAATATTTTTTTAACTTAATTCGTTACAGTAAACTAAAACTAAGTAAGCCCTATGGTGTTCAAGGGTATCAAAGTTAAACTCCATTTGTAGGAAAATGGCTGTGAGATATGGAGAGCAGGAAAATTAAAAAGTCAGCCCTCTAAAACAAAACTGTCTTAAAAGTCAGTTCTTTTGGGTTTAAATGGCAATTGCCAAGAAAAAAAAAAAAACATCCAAAGAGAAAAGGTTTTTACATTCGCCAGCACTAAGTATAAACAGTGGAGTGTTTGGATCCCATTGGATTATTTGGATTGTGATAGTTCACAAATTGGTCATTATGACAGAAGAATAAAGGGAAAGGAGATTTTCAGCACAGCATGTAAAAATGGTAAAGAGAACTGCAGAATTAATATTATGTGGTAATGAGACAAGTTCTCCAAAGCTAACAGGGCAGACTGTTGAAGCTGGGTTTATATTAGACATGTCAACTGACTTTCATCTATGAAGATGCTATAGGACATAAACAAAACTTTGTTTTCATGAGATACTGCTTTCACTTCTGTCTTTCTAATATGTACTAATTTTCTCAAAGATTTTCATTCAACAGTCATTATTTGCAAAATATTTTACATAATTACTTGAGAACAATGTTAATGAGGCTCACAGACCTATTGCAGGCATCAGCATGCAGCTAGCTTTTCAGTTATGCAATGCAGAAGTCCAGCCAGCAATAGATTGATATTCTCTAATTAGTAACTATTTTAAAAAGAATATATCAGCAAGATATGTACAGTACAGCCCTTCAAGGCTTTTTTGGTTGGTTGGTTGGTTTTGTTTGGGTTTTGTGGGGTTTTGTTTTGTTTTGTTTGCTTGGGTTTTGGTTTTTGTTTCGTTTTGTTTGTTTTTTGTTTTGTTTTGTTTTTTCCCCCTTCCAGACTATTCCTCTGAAGTTTATACAAAGTAATAAACAGTAGAGATTAGTTTATTGGTTGATATATGTCCCTTTTGGCTCTTTACGCTTCACCATGGAGACATGTAGATTATTCAGGCTGGAAATGTAGACCAGATTTTTGCTCTGAGACTTCTATGCCAAACATGGATTCTATGGAGTTTTCTATTCAGGTGTCTTACCCAAATGCCTATATTTTTCAGTTGCTGCTGTAAGCATGTGTTGAATATACTTCCTTTAGAGGTGTAGTTTCATTAAATTCTCCTAGTTGCCTTAAACTTTGGATTGGTAGATGCTCTTTTCCTTGGAAAATCACCCGACTATGCCACACACCTGCAATTTGCAAAGAATACTAACAATACATGCAGTTTTGGACATCACATTTTGTAGTTGTCTTCGAGAAAGACCTTAAGGTTAGTTCGTGCTCTGGGGATCTGCAGCTCATCTTTGTAGTGGTTGGTATTAGGGAATGTGCCAATAGGATTAAGGGTAAGAGCTTCCTCAAATGGAACTGAATGCAGGAGTTACAGCTTGATTAACTTCTTCTGTCTTGAAATTATATACCTAAACTAAGGTTTTTATCTGTGTTTCATAGATAATTATGAGCTCATGGAGCTCTGAGCATGTTTAGTGAAAGGTCTATTGAAAGGTGTCCCTGTCCATGGCAGGCAAGTTGGAACTAGATGATCTTTAAGGTCCCTTCCAACCCACACCATTCGATGATTCTATGATCTGTTGTCTCTGAAAGCATAAGGGGACTTCGAAAGTACAGTCCAGGGTTTCTTAAGAGAGGTAGAATGAATTGTTATGTAGAGGTTCTTTATCTTTCAAAACACCCAGATGAAACATATCTTAAAACAGACATCTAATTTCTTAGGTGGTTGAAGTGAACTTGACTGTAAGGTTTCTTATTCTCCGAGGAACTTCTGACAATTCAGCTGAAAATATGAAAGATTTTCATGTATTCCATTTTATTTTGTAGTATGTCTAATGAGGACACCTACTTGCGGTTAAAATAAAAAATTTTCATGCTGTTTGAGAAGATGGAAGTATGCTTTAATGTTTTAGGTGTACCTGGGAACTGAGAGTCATGAGGCTTCTCACATCAGCTTTTCCATATGGAGAAAGTCATTTTACACATATGTGTATTTGAAGTGGAGCTGTTGGATTTTTTTAATGCCTATAATATTTCTTAGAGCAGAGGGACTAAAAATGCTATGCAAATAATCTGTTAGTTGAGAAGCTAAACCCACCTCCAGAGCCTTATTCTGTCTAAGGAGCTGATTCCAGTTAGAGATCAATTTTGTTGTTAATCTCATGGTATTACTGCCCGCAAAACTGCTTAGCAAAACTCAAAGTACCATGCTCTATGTCCTCACAAACCTGAATGTCTATTTGCAACTTAGGTATATAAATTCTACACCAGCTGACAAATACATACTATGCTTATAATATGTTTGATTAATTAATGGGAGGAAAGGATCACCGTGGGGTGTCACCATCTTTGAACTTGGAAGTTCAGACATATTTTTTTGCATATTTATAGTGCCAAAGAAATATGGTGGGTGAGGCTCAGGGCACATGGTCTTTTTGGACATCTATTGGTAATTAGTCATGTCTTTCTCAACATAGAGAACGGACAACTAAGAATCCCTTCTGCAGCTCTCACAGGAGATGATTCACTGTATGTAGAGATGATTCACTTGAGCTAAAGACCTACACAGTACCAGTAGGAGTTGTAGAATCAGGCCTGGAAAAGCTCATTTTACTCAGTGGGCAAATAAATAGAAAGTCTTATGTCTGCAACTCTTGGGACACCTGTATTTCTGTGCCACAAATACATTAATTAAGATTAATCTTATCTTGTAGCAAAACTGCAGGTCTCTGGGTCTTATCACAGGAGATTTTCCCAGTGGCATTAAAGGAAATTGTGCTGCAAATGTACGAATAATCTCTAAGAGATATTTTTCAAGTATTTTCAGCTATTTTACATCTTGAAATTTTCAGCCTAAGGCCGGTTTTTACCTTTTATGTAGAAACTTTCTTATGGCTTTGAAGTTCTGGAAACAGGTAAAGTAATTTAGTATAAAGCAACTTAATAAGAAAGAGAGTCTATACACACTGCAAATTATTTAACTGTACCTATACTCTTATTTACAATCATTATTTATATCCTCTCTGAACCTAGTGAAGTCAGAGCAATGAATGTTGTTGCCTCTGGCAGATTGTGACTAAACAAATGGAGTGTAATGCAGGAGACAGTACTGCTAAACATACTCCAATCCTTTGAATCACGTAAAAGGACTTCTCAGTAAAGAACTCCACAAAATGCAAAATCTCTAAATGAGTCACTTGCATCTTCAAAATGTGAAGATGCTTTATTTGGATACCTCTGCCCCCCATGTTTGCAGCTTCCCATCTGCTTTAATCCTCTGTTTCATACTATTGAACCTGCAAGAATGTATCTGCTTTAGTCATCCCAGTAGTGATTATATTACAGTAAGAGAAACAACGGTGTCTGTGACTAGTGGGGAAGAGGTTACTAATAGTTTTGGAGGGTACATGTCTTAAGTCTGACCCAATTTATGTACTGCAACTTAGTCTTACCACTCATGAGTGTGTAGTTGGCTCTAGGAGACTCAGCAGACATGAGCTCTGAGGAAAAAGGAGGTTGTCCTGAAGAACAGATGTCTATACCTCCGGAAGTTGTCTATCTTTTCCCATCAACTGAGTATGGACACTGGTATCTATTGATTTTGGGGGTTATGTAATACTTGGAAGTGAATGTTATGGCTTGTTCCAAGGGCTCAGACTTAAACAGATTATTTACTTTAAGCTTATCATTTCTGTATTTCAGATATCAATAGTATTACTACCAGATGATTAAAAATACAGCACAAGAACCTCACTGGTAGAGTGTCATGCTGGAATGACCAGCATATGTTGCAAGGATGTCTGATGAAGCAGACAACTCACTACCAAGACACTGTATTGCAGTAGACTCCAAGTTGTCTTGATATATACAGGATTCAATTAGTTACAGAGGGGTATTATTTCCTTCATATAATGTTTTTCAAGATTACTATATGAGTAATGTTTACAGCATGGCACAATTCTATTTGAACCTTCACTAATTAATAACTTGGGAGTCATTAAATATTTTAATGAGATATAAACAACTGCTATCTGCAGAATGGACGCAGATGGCAAGGCTGTGAGAAGAAGAGGTGTGGAAGAAGTAGTATTGTGTAGTCATGGAAACAATGTCTCTCTTTCTTCTTCCCTTCACCCTTTTAGGTTCAGCAATGCTGCACATCATTAGGGTGTCTGCCTCTCCTGACAATGGCAACTTTGCAGTGTCAGTCAGTAAATCTTTGCATCCATTCATCCTGTCAGCACTAAGTGATAGAAAGCCAGGGGAAGATGTGCGATGCATACCAAACAGACTCCTGCACTGTGACAGTCTAGTCACGTATTCTTATGCAACTGTCAATTTTGAGGCTCAATTCAATAAGAAAGAACAAAATGGAACAGGCCTGGCTAGACTGTGTTCTGTTTGTGTGGTTTCTAAAGTTTATTTCGGTGCTTATGTAAGTAAAAATGCTGAAAAATGAAACTTGACTGTGTAAGCTTGTCTAGGTAAGCAACTTGACTAGGTAAGCATGTCGCACAAATGGAATAAGGCTGTGGCTGAGCTCTGGTTAGAAGGAGTTTTGTTAATCCACTGCAATCAGACCTTAGTGAGGGTGTTTAATTGTGCTAAACTGGGTGGTGATATGCTTTTGAAGTGGCAGCAAAAAAGAAAATGTTAAAACCTTTGAATCTCAGTTATTCTCACATTCAGTTGTTTCCATGTGTACCAAGAGCACTTATTTATGCCTAGCAAAAAGCCCCATAATTATAAGAAGCTGAAGCAGAGAAAAAAAAAATAAAAAAGGTTGAGTAAAAATAGAAAAGAAATTCAGTTTAAAAGCACTGAAAAAAATTTCAACATGAGCTCTATCCTTATCCTTTTTCTCTCAGTTTTAGTAGTAATTAAACTGATTCGAAACATCTTATTTAACCCATTTGGGGTTAGAGATTCCAGAAAGGGATGGAAAGGCATGAATTTATGGATTTGCCAAATAGAAAGGAACAAATGCTATACTTTTACCACAGATTTGTGTTTCTTAAACCTTTTAGCCCCTAAGAATCATGTGGCACACATGATGGCATCATAAGAGGTGAACATCAGCTATTCTAGCAGTAGTAAGGGAATGAAAACAACTTATGGCTTAACTTGCACAGGTAAATGAAAAAGAAATGCCCTCCATGTGCTACCTATACTGTGCATTGGAAAAACGTGATTTCTGAAGAACTTGCCTCTGCATCTTCCCATCTGTATGGGAGACAGTCCTGTTAGGAATGGACGTGCTCCTGTGGGGGAGTGTTCCTCAGACCCAGGAGGATGCTGATGAGACAATGTCTGAGTCATTGTCTGCTTCCTGATCTACTTCTGGGTCAGAACAAAAACATACAACCTAACAACCCCAGAAGCACTGATTTATCCCAGACTATAATCCTAAATAAGTTACAAGACACTTCTCGAAGAACAGATTACCCTTCTTTTCTGACCTCATGAGTCACAGCTCAGTATCTTACCTATACTGGTTGGACTCAGTGATCTTAGAGGTCTTTTCCAACCTTAGCAATTCCATGATTTTATGATCTCCTCGTGGCCAAGGGCCAAAGGGAATGTGTACATATTGTGGATCTTTGAAGACAAGCCATGATCCAGGAACAGCTCCTGCATGGCAATGAGGTCAAGCAGCTCCAGGGGTATGGAAAGTAGGCTGGTGCTGGTCTTGACATATGTATTCTGGTATGATCAGTGTTATTTGCCTGAGCAGTCCCTGCTGACTGTCCCTTGGAGATCTGGATTACAAAAGAGGGGAGCAATTCACATGGAGCTGCATTTTGGGATGTTTGCTCAAAAGGAATATCTAATGGGACAGCACACAGCTCACAAAGGGATCTCTGCATCTAGACTTTACTGTTGAGCACTGAGATCAGATCAGAAAATATGAACTACCAGACAAATTGTGAGGATGTCCTCCATTCGAAAGGACCTTTTTGTTCCCCTGGACTGAAAAAAAAAAAAAACAAACAAACAGTCATAGCTTAATACACATCCACTTTCCTTAGTATATTTGTTAAAACAAGACAAAAAAAATACAGACTTTAGAAACAGTTAGCAGTTAAGTACTTAGTTTACATGAGCACACATTTTTCCAGCTTATTTTAATTCCTCAGAATACTCTAATCAGTTGTCTTTGGGAATCACATTTATCCCTGCTATGCTTGTATCAATTACAATGGACTTTGTATATTTAGAATACCCTGTGTTCATGCCTGTATTTAATTCAAGAGCTACTTCACTTAGCTATTGAATCATAATTTAATTAGTAAATGGTTTGGGCAACTGAAATTCAAACTCGGGATAGTACACTTTGATTTTCTCAATTGGAACTCCTTTTATATTTCAGAGTTTGGGAGTTCTATCCTGTCTGACTTTTTTTCATCTCTGGTCAAACTTTGAGAACTGAGAAACAGGAGGGTGTATGAACAGCTGGCCAAACCGCAATTTAGAAGCTCCAAATGAGAAGATCCAGAGTATTCTGTCTTAAAAAAAAAAAAAAAAATCTGCAAGTTTTTGAGATTTTTGCAAAAACTAAACCCCTTGCAAACTAGCTAACAGTACATGGGTTTCATTTTTTTTTCCAGTTCAAATATTATGTGTTGGTATTGGGTTTGTGTGGTTTTTTTTCCTTTGTTTGTTTGTTGTTGTTGTTTTTTTTTGTTTGTTTTATTTTGTTTTATTATTATTTTTATTTTTGTTTGTTTGGGGTTTTTTTGTTTGGTTTGGGCTTTAATGTTGTTTTTTAGTTAGTTTTTTTCTGATACATGATCATAGAATCACAGAAAAGACTTCCAAGATCATCAAGCCCAACCTTTAACCAAACACCGCCATGTCAACTAAACCATAGCCCTAAGTGCCACATCCAGTCATTTCTTGAGTACAACCAGTGATGATGACTCCACCACTTCCCTGGAAAGCTCATTCCAATGCCTGACCGCCCTTTCAGTGAAGAAATGCCTGCTGATGTCCGGCCTGAATCTTCCCAGGCACAGCTTGAGTCCATTTCCTCTCACCTATCATTTGTTGTCTGGGAGAAGAGACCAACCCTAACCTGGCTACAACTTCCTTTCAGGTAGTTGTAGAGAGCAATAAGGTCACCCCTGAGCGTCCTTTTCTTCAGGCTAAACACCCCCAGCTCCCTCAGCTGCTCCTCAAATGACTTACTCTCCAGAGCCTTCACCAGGTTAGCTTTAGACCGTAAGATCCCAAACCAGCCAACCCTAAAGATTGCTTTGCAGATGAATATTTTGATTGTAAATGCTTCCTCTGAAGGTTCAGAAATTTTTCACATGAAAAATTGAAGTTACTTGTATTCTGAACATGATGACCTTGCAAGACAGGTCCTCACCAAGTTAGGAAAGAGGGACAGCCTTGTGATTAAGCCTTGGAGTGAGACTTAGAGGAATGGATTAAATTCTTCTTTATTTGTTTATATTAAGGAAGATTACACAGGCTGGGATACTGCAAGTAACAATGCAAAAACTATTGGGGAGCCAGGAATGCCAACAATTCTCAAGTCCGTAGAAACTTCCAGTAAAGAAGAGGTGCAAAAAATAGGGTTTTTTCCATGTGCATGATGGAAAGAAATAATAGATTTGAATATGGTAATGACTCAGTTTGCAGGTTACAAAATAGGGACAATGACAGAAAGCAGAAACAAGACAAGCCCATGGAAACTGTGGAGTTATTAGCAACATATTAAACATACTCTGCCAGAAATCACCTATATATAGTTGGTCTGGCTCTAAAAGAAGGAAATGCTTAGATAATCTCTTGAGTGACCCCAGAATCATCTCTGGCTATGTCTGCAGTAGAAACTGCTTTGGTACAGTAGGAACAGATTACAAGAGGGAGGCAGCAGGACCCTCCATTTTGAATTTATCAAAACTGCTATGCTAACTGAATTAATATGAAATAAAGGTGATTGAATTCCTGGTCTTGCTACTATTCCAAAGCAAAATGCTAATGTGTTTTCAGTCTGTTATCTGGAAGGAGATTATCTGGACTGTACATTAGCCAGGAGTTGCCTTCACTCAATACCCTGGGTAAGGCACAGTGCCAGAGAGGGAGTGTTGCAATGCACACACTGCTCACATCGTGGCTGGCTGTGCACAGTGATGATTAAAAGGCTACCTCTCTGTATTTTTTTCAAGGTTGAATATACTAAACAGAGGCTTATATCATAATATGCATATGAATTAACAATTTTTTGCCTTTTTTCAGAGTCATCTTTTTTCTTTTTTGAGAGTCAGCTACATCTGTCATCCGTAAAATGAACATAACAATAACTCTATGTTCTGTATTGAATATTAAGAATATAAACTCTCCAGATTTTGTTCTAATATTTATGCAAGCATAGGATAGTCAGAGAATGATAGAATCATTAAGGTTGGAAAAGACCAGCAAGATCATTAAGTAAAACCTTTGACCAAATACCATCATGCCCACTAAACCAAAGCATGAAGTGACACATCTACTTATTTGTTGAACACTTCCAGGAACGGTGACTTCATCACTTCCCTTGGGAGTCTGTTCTGATGCTTAAACACTCTTTCAGTGAAGAAATTTTTCCTGCATTTTCAACACACTTTTATGTAAAAAGACACCAGTTTTCTGAAAAGCTCAAAATCTGGATGTAATGAGAATATTAGGACTAGGAACATTTCTCTGTGTTTAATGTTTTTTCATGTCATGAAGCTGCAATAGTGAGATTAAAGGAAGAAGGAATGTGATAGCAAATCATATGACTTGGCTCATAATTGAGCCAAGTTACTGTAGCCACCAAATGTCACTGGCAATACATCTGTCCAGCTCTTCCAGAGATGTGATGAGACCAGCACAGAGCAGGGAGCATCAGGCAACCTCTATGTATAAAAAACTTGCAGGTGTTATATTTTTCTTTTTTAAACATTAGTAATATAGATTTTCTCTGATGCAGTTCAGTCCCCATCATCTTTGTCAGTCAATTGCTCCTAATTTCATTTCAGATATTTGAGGCAAGAAATAAAATCAAGTCCTTCAAGAGAGCTAAAAAGAGGCGCTAATCTGTCCACTTTACTGACTCCTTCCTAGTAGATAAAGAAATGCAGTACTATGGAGAAAAAAGAGACAAAGAAGCATGTTGAAATTGGAAGACTGAGTCTGAAACCAAGAAACATATGCATAAAGCCACTGTAAACAGTTCTTAACATAGTTAGTATCACAGATACTAACACCCAACACAATTAGTATAATTCCATTAGACTATGCAGCAAACCTCGATGGGAACCCAAAATTCTGGACAGGCTACAATACAATACAGGCAGTCTTGGATACATCGTCCTCTAAAGGCAACTCCAAGGAGCTCTTCTGTTTCCTTAAAGTTAAATGTATTCTATTACTTATGTCTAATACAGTTTTAAGTTTAAATTGCTATTCATTTGTCAAATTAAAGTTTTTCTGTGCTTTCATATACAAGTTGATATCTGTGATAAGCTAGTAATTGTAATATTCAATAATAATAATAAAAAAACTAGGAAACTTTTAGCTGGGTCTTCAGTATTCTAAATAAAATAATTATTCATTACATGTTTTATGATAGCATGGTGCATATAGTAGATATGGTCTTAGATCAAAATAGAATTTCAAGAAACTTCTCAAAGTGAAATACTATTTTTTAATAGAAATAAACTCTTCTTGAATATATTTGTTCACTAAAAAATTCTAGGGTTTCTGTTTTTCTTCGTGGTCCAAAAGAAATAATTATTTTAGAACTGAGAATATCCCTTGGGATATGCTCTATTTTCGTAGGATTCTGACTCATGAATGTTAGTTTTTTCTGATCCAAGATAGCTTTTTGTTTTGGCATGTAATAACAGTAAACATTAGGTTACTGGGGCAAATATTATTTTGCATGTTTAAATTCTCCAATATTTTATATTTTTTGCTAAAAGGTGCCTATAAACTTTTTTTTGTTTGTTTTCCAGAAAGTGGAATGGAAGAGAGAGGTGACAAAATGGATAGAAAATACATCTTTTTACTCACATGGAAATACATAAGATTCTAGTTATTAGTTAAATTTTAGTTTCATGTAGGAACTCTGCATTTTAGGTACAGACACAAATATTTATCAGATCAGAAATATGAGAGCAAATAAAACTTCAGAGCAAATTTCTGGTCTCCAGAATCTGAGCTATTGCTTGGTAACATACATGCATATCCAAAATGCTATTATTTTCTTCACAAAATGATAATTCTCTTTTTATAATTGTAGAGACTTTCTCTGGATAGGAAACCATTCTGTATATAGATTCTGTACATTTAATTGCCCAGAATAAAACACATGCAGGTAAGAATCACCACACAGAAGAAGCAGAAATGGCTTTGCAGGATCACTCTAGTTCATTGAGACTTAACCAATAAATGACAGAGCTGTGTCCAATCTCTTTCTGTTTTCTCACATTATACTATCACTTTTCTCTAGAGCAATATTTTCTTTGAGAGAGGTGAGACAGGAAAATGTGATAGATTCTGAGAAGCAAATATACTCTTTACTGAGCTGTACCTCCCAAACCACAGGTGATGGCAGTATGAGAAGTCCCCAGGGTACCTGAAGCATGATCATTTCAGTGATTCTTGTTTCTACAGAGTCCATGAACCAGTCACATCTACTACATTGTATGTTTATCCTTTGTCATCCTTCTCCAGAAATTTTTCACAATATTACGAAACCAAATTTCTGAGTGCAAAGCGGTTCCTGCTGATGTGTATCTGATGGGGAGTTTCTTCGGGAATGTGAATGGGTCTTGGAAAAACAGGGTTTTTACAGGGTGATATAGTGAGAATAGCATGGAATGAAAAGTTGAAAGAGAAATAATGGTGAAAGGGTTCCAGCTGTGGGAGACTGACTGTCAGTGCAAACAGCACACTGCCACAGATGGAAGCAATCCCTCAGAAGAACTGAAATTAGTGGTAACCAGGAATGGAGGGATGGAGTGGGAAAGGGAGATACAGGGAAGAAGGAATGAAGCGTTTCACAGAAAATACTGCGCCTAGGTCCTGTAGACTTGTGAGAATACAAACAAGGGATGCCAGCTAATTATGAAGTCAGCATCATCATATAATGGTCCCTGTGTAAGAGAGCTGAGAAATACGCAGTTCAAAGCCAGTATCAGCTTACAGGAGTCATGGGACATCACTCAGCCAGCCTGCTCTAAGCTCCCCTGCTTTGCTACCTGTCTCACTTCTTGGGCTGTTTCTGACTGAAAACAGCAGGAGAGAACCCGCTGTTGCTAAGGCACCCTCGTAGTTGCACTGGATTTATACAGTGAGCAAAGACAAAGAATGATGGACTTCACATCTCCAGCTCTCAATGAAAATGTAGCCTGGGCTATCATTATCATTTCAAGGTTCTTTGTTCTGGGGCTGAGAGGTGCAGGAAGGTTTCACTTATCAATACAAATTAATAGCATCAGATGGGTGAGCCAAGCAACAATTCATAAATCTGTATGCTGCTAAATGACATTGTAATTCATCAAATCAAGGGCAAATGGAAAATAACTAGCCTTTGATTTCCAGCTTGCTGCATCTCCACCAAAGGTGAGACTGTCTCCTAAGGCTTCTGATGTCTTAAACATACAATTTGTATTTAAGTCAGCACCTTCTCTGATACTATTGATGAGTGGGCTGTACAAACTGAGGTTATCCTCTCATCTAAACAAAACATTAGGCACTTAAAAATCAATGCAGAATGCACACTGTTGCTTTTCTGAATACCACTTGATTTCTCATCCTTCTGACAACAAAGACAGCAATTGACTGAGCACCAGCACAAGGCTGATACACGATCAGCCCAGAGTGTCTCTCGAGTGAGTGTAGCTCAGTGCTGTATAGCAGAGAGTCATGAACAAGGAGCAAAGTTGTTTGTGGTCTAAAACTCAATTACCTTTCCAGCATGGCCTCTGAAATGCTCACAAGAAGTCACATTACCATATGAGTAACTGAAGGATTGAGTACTTAAGCAAGGGGTTGGAAACAAATGAGGTTAGCTCTTGTGAAGCTACGAGCACACCAATATCCAATGGTAGCTGCAAGTCAGCTCATGTTCTAATAAAAGGAGGATAACTAATTCATAATCGTCTTGGGGCAGAAGTGAGTACAGAAGCAGTCAGGGCTTAGAAGAAAGTTACAGTTTAGACCTTGGGATCTTTAATCTTGAACTGACTGTGAGAGGCAGCACTGCACTGACATGGTTACCTTTAGTTGGGATGCTCAGGATTCTTAGTTTCTCACAAACTGCAAGGACATAATGATTATGGACCCCCTTAGATTTCTGTTAAAAATATTGTACTTCACAGAAATCAAAGTTCAGGATGTATTAAGTGGAGGATAACATGCTTTCCATTACATTGCTGTAATTCCAGAGAGATTAAACTGAATTCAATAGAACCACAAACAATTTACACTGGTGACAATGACAGAAAAATTGTATACTAGTAGCTGCAGTAGTAGAAAAAATGACTTTATATGCCTCCAGTGTGAATGCAAGTCACTTATAGTATTTGTTGTCTAGTTTTTCCATGTCCCTTTGGAATAATATGAAATTGCGTTTGTGAAACAGGAGCTTCTGGCAAACAATGCACAGTCTTGTAAAAGAGGGCAAAAAGTAGCACTGAGAACGCTACACTCCCAAAGGAGTATGGATTAAATAAAATTAGTAGAAAACTGATCAGAAAATGTTTCTTCCAAGGTGGATATTAGTTAAAGTCATTACACTGCCATGTCAAAATAAATTTGTTGGTTTCATTTTTCTAGCACTCAGGAGTAGTTGAGAAACAAAGACATTACACATTGAAAACAATATCAAGACAAGAAATTTTTTTTTTATTAATCACAATAAAGAAAAAATATAAATTGCCTTATTTTCTGAATTCCCCTTTACAGATTACAAATCACAAAACAAATGGTGTTTTACTCAAATACTTCAGCCCAAAGGGAAGGCCCCTGAGCTATGCAATATAAGCTAGAGTTCCTTCTCTCATCTTGATTTTCTACTGTTTTTCTTTCATTTTTGTTGTTTCTGCTATCATACTTGCTTACCCAATGATGCCTGACTGAAAAACAATTAAATATCCTGTTTACTTCAGGCTGATGCTCTGATCACCTTATCCTGAAATATTGTCCAATGATTTCATAAGGAACTTATCAAATCCAGAGATGTTGTTACCATTCCCTCCATCCCTGCTGTGTATGTTATGCTGTCTCCTGTGAACTGTTGTAGTCCACTGTGTTCTTGCAGCTTTTTCCAGGAATCAAACTGAGTTGTGATATTTGTTGTTGGTTTCAACTCACACTGAATCTATTTACTTTTCATCCTCAAATTCTTCACTGTAAATCTATGGATATTTCATAACACCCGTAGTGTCAGACAGTTGCCTTTTTCTTTTAAGCATCCCCTGTTAATTTTTCTGCTAGAGAAGTTTTAAGTTGGTTGGTTGGTTGGTTTTGGTGGGTTTTTTTTGGGTTTGTTTGTTTGCTTGTTTTTGTTTTGGTTTGGTTTGGTTGGTTTTGGTGTGAGTTTTTTATTTTTTAATTTGGTTTGGTTTGGTTTGGTTTGGTTTGGTTTTGTTAAGTGAGTATTCTGTGTCTTTAACTTGTCTGTTTTTTAAGTTCTCTTTCCAAATCTCAGTTACAACATTTCTATTAAGAGGTCTAGGTTGACCTGTGACTGGAGAATTCCAATTAAAAAAAAAAGCCATTATCAACCTAATTGTGATTCTTGTTCCTTCATTATATGCTCTTTCCTCTAATGATTGGTATTTTATGTATTTTTAAAGACTCAGTTACTTGTTTCATTATAAACAATCATAACAATTAAGGAATCAGTAAGACCTCCCAATCTGCAAAATTTATAACATTATAAGCATTTCAATACAAGAACTTTTATGGTCTTTTCTATCTTCTGCTTTTTTAACCTTAAAAAAACACAAACAAACAAACAAAAAACAAAGGGGAAAAACAAAACAAAACAAAATAAAATAAGAGAAGGAACCATTTTTCTCACAACTTTCGTATTCACTTGTAGGCAACCAGCATTCAAATGTCATTAATACCATTCCAAAACCATGTACTGAATTTACAAAGAGAAATGGAAAGCAACTGAATGCTTAAGGAAGTTTTTTTCTCTCTTATTATTTAGATTTATGGAATGAAGTACAAATTCAACTATGACTGCTTATTCACTCTCAAAAAAATCAATTACTGTATTCTTCCCTTGAGTGTACCAGCATGGCTTATTTTACCTTTAGTACCATGTGCTGTTCAGAAAGCAGACAGAAGGTGGTCAGTCTTCTCCTGTGCAATAACTCTTTTTTTTTTTTCACACACTGTGAACTTCTGCACATCCTAATAGCTTCATGCAAATGACCAGTAAAATCAACCTCCTAAGGAACCACTTCCCTAAATCCAAGGACCTCTAAAAAAACCTTTTATGAATAATGAGAAAATAAAGAGAACATGGAAAATACTGATCTGAGAGGACTTAGTTCAGGCCCAGGAATCTTTCCAGGATGCAGAGCTTTGTGTTCACAAGGGTGACTGTCCAGCAAGCCTCACAACCAGAGGATTGCCTCTAATTTTATCCAATAGCCGGTGAGGCTGGTAAACTGACTGCCATGGTACAGTACTTAACCTAAAAGACTGGCTTCATAATGCCCACAGTAACCTCCTGAAAAAAAACCGAATTTTTTTCATGGCTTCTGACAGAAAATGAAAAAGTTATTGAAAGCTATTTGAAGATGTGCTAAAGGGCATTGCA
The DNA here is from genome assembly GCF_003031625.1 of Empidonax traillii. NCBI lineage: Eukaryota > Metazoa > Chordata > Aves > Passeriformes > Tyrannidae > Empidonax > Empidonax traillii. Next base: position 138,877 of record NW_020956279.1, on the reverse strand, counting down.
ACTTCCTCACATGAGTGACAGATTTAGGCCAAAATAATATTTTGGTTCATGAAGTCCTTGATGAGTGTGAAAACTCCCAATAATAAGGCACAAACTTGGATATGAACCCTTTCCTAGCCATACTCTGCAAGTAACCTACAGTATTTTATAATAATGAGATTTTCTCCCACCGGCATTTTTTTTTTTTTCTTGTCCTTTGGTTCAATTTCATAGACTCGTAGAGTGGTTTGGGTTGGAATAGACCTTAAAGATCATCTGTTTCAACCCCCTGCCACAGGGAGGGACACATTTCACTAGATCAGGCTGCTCAGAGCCCCATCCAGCCTGGCCTTGGCCCCTAGCAAGGATAGGTAATCCACAACTTCTCTGGGCAATCTGTTCCATTGTTTCACCATTCTCATAGTAAATAATTTCTTCCTCATTCTCCCTTGTGCTGTCCCTCTCCATTTCTCTTGTAGCTCCTTTAGGCACTGAAAGGTGCTATAAGGTTTCCCTGCAGCCTTTTCTTCTCCAGGCTGAACAACCCCAACTCTCTCAGTCTCCCTTCATCAGAGAGTTGCACCAGCAGATCCAATCATCATAAACCTCCACTGGACTTTCTGCAATGAGTCCATGAATTTCTTATATTGGGGGCCCCAGACCTGGATGCAGCACTCCAGAAGGGGTTTCATGAGAACAGAGTAGAGGTTATTATTGTCCTCATGGTATCTGACCGCCCCCTATCCATTATAAAAAGTGGAAACTACATTCTTTCATATGTTTTATTCTTCTGATTCCGTTCTTCAACTATGACTTATGGAAACACAAAAATGTTGCCTTGGATTGGGTTATTTTGAATTTCATCATTTCATTTAAAATAGAAAACAGTGAGGTTTATCCTGAGATAAATAATTTAAAGATGTGGAATCAATGTCAGACAGATTTCTCATGTAGGGTCAGATTTTGGAAGAACTCAAGACATTGATCACTACTGCCAAGGGCTCCAGAATATGAAAGTATCATATTTTTTCTGTACTTTACAATTTATTTTATCTTTAAGCTACTTTAGGATTTTTTAATATTTGGTGTTCAGAGTGAATTGTGATAGAATACATGTGGAAAAGGAGGTTATTAAATGCCCAGCAGTATGAAGTCTGTTCATAAACTGAAGATTCTCCTCAGCTGTCATACTCAAATTGCTGTTATTACTAACTCATCCAGAACTACAAAATGGTATTTTTTTGTTAATATTTATGTTTATTTGGAAGTTTTGAGCATAAGATTTTGTCTGGTTTTACTTTATTACATTATTCTTAGGCTTGTAGATACTAATGAAGTTCTTATATATTCAGAAAAATACCATATATGATAAAAGGAAGACCCTGTTTAATTAGAGCAATCTCCACTAATTTCTGACTTGGCAAGTTCCAAGGGAAAAGTGGTTTGATGAAATTTTTTGAAGAATCAAATAAAAAATGGATATTTTCCCCCATTACAGTAGAAATTATTCCTCCTTTCTCTGTGTCCCCAGTATTAGAGAGAAAGGTTTGGCAAAGCCATATTTTAAATGAGCTATTTCACATCAACAGTTTTCAACATTTTAGAGGCAGATGAATAAAACTGTTTTGAATTCAAACAGCTATGAATTCTAAAGACATCCAGCTCATCAGGGAGCTTAGCTGAATTTCTGTGTATCAAAAAGCAGTAACAGAGCAGTTTCATTCGTATCTTGCCAGGTATTTAAAGTAGTCCTATGAGACATACAAGTTTAATCTTGGAGGCCAAATGTGATTAACCATGGTACATTTATGGTTACAAATGTACTGACATTTGTGCTACAGAACATTTTTAGGTGCTGATGATGAACTGCTGATTACGAATTTAAATTCAGGTACATAAAGTCCCTTCACTGATTTTTTACTGCATTTGTCTTATTAAATTTCAGCTAATCAGTGTTTTCCATACCATTACAATTACCATAAAAATTGTTTTTCATTCCCTCATTTATTAAGAAAATGACTTCTGGATGTTGGACCTACCAAGCCCCACATCTTTATTAATTTAGGTTTACAATTTCTAGTAGTCTATGTTGCAAACCATGCTACTGTTCCATTAGCCTGTATTAAAATACAGTTTGAAAGGATAGTTTCTATCTCAAAGAGAAGACAACTGGAAGTACCGTCACAAAGTACTAGAAATCTAACAGATTTTATAAGAAATCTCTAACCTCATGATTGGGGCTATAATGATTACTAAATGGTGAGTGTAGTGTATTTCAGTAAAAGTGAGAAGACATAATTCAGTTGTCTTGAATCAGTTTCTTCATATGATTCAAGCTCTTGTTACTTCTTGACTGGATTTTAAAACTTGATGCTCCATGCAGACCAAAAAGTTCTAGGAGTTCATTGTAACTCATGCAGCTACAGGGATCTTAGTTCTTGCTTTATTTTTTGTTGTCATGTCTGTCAGCCTAAATATGGAGATAGCAGAACATGTTGACCAAAACATGGTCATATGACCAAAGTATGGGTGTTTGAGCAAGGAGAACTTCGGATGACTGTGATGATGTGAAGTGGGATGCAGTGGTAGATGATCAGTCAATGTCAAAGACAAAACAACACTTGGAGATGGTTGTTACAGAACTCTTTTTATAAGCGCAAGTAAAACAGGACAGATTCTGGGAGAAATATGATGTTTATGTGCTTCTGTTATTCATAAAAGTGGCTTTACTTTGGTGGTAGAAAATCTCGGTTTTGTTGCTGAGAAACAAACAGGCTTACGAGTGCTTGCAAACCTGAGGTGACAAAGACCAAATTCTGTTGTCATCATATGCTGTTGCAGACCTGATCTAGATATATAAAACTAGGCAGGTAATGATAAATTGCAAAAAAGGAAAAAAAAAATAATATGATTAGCATGAAAATGGTGGGTTCAATGTACTTGCAATCTTATTAAAGTCATGTTTTTGCAAATACAGAAGAGAAGGGTGTAGAAGACTATACAGAAAAACATGGGAAAGTTTGTTTGAAAATTCAGCAAGTAGGGGATGTTGATATGAAAAGCACAGTGAAGATTTAATAAGAGCTTGAGAAAAGTTAATTGTCTAATTAGAAAAAAAAGTGATGCTCATGAAGTATAAATCCGGTATGGGGTCTTACAGTAAAAGTTACTGTAAAAGTAAAAGAATTTATCCTAGCTTTCTTGTTCTGTACTTTCTGGAGAAACAATGAGAATGCACACATGAATACAATGTTGTTGATTAGGTCATTAAATAATTTTTTTAAAAGTTTATTATTTTTGCTGTTTATGAGGTTTATGACTGTTAACTCACACAGATTCCTGTTACCAGCACAGACTTCTAGAGTGCTTTGAGGTTGAAAATTTTGTAAAAGTAAGGTTTTGTCAGTGGTGTAAATTTCAGCAATGATCTTGAGTCTAGAGATTTTCTGCTGCAGAGGTGAACTACAATGTTTGTATTGAATATTGAATCTCTCAATTATGGAAAATCATAATTTGGGTTCTGCCTGAGTCAAAGAAAATGTTTTCAACATTGACAGTCTCTGAAAGCATTTGTGTCTTGGTTTTGTTTCTTTTAGAAAAAATTATCCAGTGAAAAAAGAGATGAACAAAATGTCACAGAACATGATATAAAATTCTATTCTAGTAGTACACCCTAAATGTTTCTGAGGTCCCTCCAAGCTTTGTCTGCCTAATTCTGGAACAGGAATCCCCACAATGAAGATCAAAAGTCATGGAGCAGAAGCACAAAATCTTCATTTTCCCTTCAGTTTTAAGAAAGCAACTTCACCTTTACTTTTTGCTTTTACTTTCTAATATTTCATGTGTGCATAAGTGTGAGGGTTTACAGGGACAGCACAATTAACAGCATTCTACTTCCTTTGAGAAATCTGTCTTCACATTAGGTATTTGATTCTTCTGGGCTAAAGTTATTATTCAGGAAGTGCTATTTTGTCTGGGTGTATGTCTTACCATCTCTGTTTAGTCAGTGTAGCAAGTCTGTGCTATTAAGTGAAGAGGGCAAATAACAACAACTAACTAATAATGCATGACAACAGCAAGATTTAGAGATGAAGCATTTAACTGGATTCACTGTGGGTACTCAGATTACTCTGCTTCCTGTAGCTAGATCAAGCTGTGATTATCACCTGTTTGGGTGATTTAGCTTCACTAGCAAAATCAGCAGACTGTTTTTGATGATTTGCAGTGTTCTGTGTTTTGTGAAGTAAACGGAAATGCTACAGTAATGTGGTATGTGCTTGGCTAAGTATACATTTCATCATGGTTATGCACCTCTTTACCTCTTTATCTGAACTGAGTTCCAAAGATACTACCTTTTTTTATTACACCAACAGGATCCCTAATGTAGAATGCAAGCCTTGGTTCATTGAGTGTCACTGCCACCAGGACCTCTTGCAAGGCAAGCTGCTGAAGAATGCAAATAAAATGCTTCAATGTTTATTCTAGATTTTCTCACTCCTGGGCAAATTTGCATTAATTGGCAAAGGACTTTGTTAAGCATTTCTCATCAACTAAAACACTAAGATTTTTTTTTTAATGTAATAATATTCTATAACGTGTATTTGATTAAAGAATTTTTTTCCTTGGGGTTCTGGGGTGTAGCAAATATCAGCCTTCATGCATTCTGAGGAGGTTTTGTCCAAATCAGCAGGTGCCAGGTTTACATCAGCATTTTTGCAATCAAAACTCTACTTTAAATGACTGAAATTTTCATTTGTTGACAGGTTCTCAGTTCTGAAGTACAAGAAGTCTCTCAGACAAAACAGAAAACCTAGTGAAAATGTGGGAATTCATGACTACAGTGACACTGAAATATTACTGTCATTATAGACAGTGTACTCTGTGTTATCTTTCAAACAGATTTTGTATAAAGTGAGATAACTTAATGTGCTAGTTTAGATGACCTTGCAAAAGGTGTTTCTGAACCTTAACTGAAGACGCATACAAATCTGAAACCTCTAAAGAGAATAGATAAAGTAGGTCTAGAAATAGCACTACTACATGGTCAATTTTTGGACATAATCTTTCTTTTTTTCTTTCTATGAGCACATAAAGGAGGATTTTATTTTTTAGTCTAAGTAATTTTTATTATTTTTTTAAAGTACTATAAGTATTTTTGCATTTTTTTTTAAATTCAAGAATAAAGGAATTTTAGAAATCTTATTTCTTTTAGAAAGAAAAATATATGCGGCAGAATTACAATAGAAGAATGTGTAATAGAGATGTTTAGAGGGAGTTAGTGTAAGGACTTAAAGAATACAGCTGCCTGTCTCAAAAAACTGTCAGGGCCCCAGAAGGAACTTGTGATAAGATAAGCCACCACAGTGGGAACTTGAGATAAGCACAGATAGGAGAAATTTGTGATAGGAAGGTGCTAATTCCGGACTGGTTAGCACAGCCTGGTTAACGTATCTGGACAAAAATTCTCACTGCGACAAACTCTAGGAAAGGAAGCAACTGCTCACACATCTGTAATCAGTCAGACAAAGATCAGCCCAAGTTACAGGAATAGCATTTGCAACCACCCAGTGGATACCCAGAACTTGGACTGTATAAAGGTGGTACCCTGTGAAGAATGACTCTGTGACCCCCATCACCAAGAAGCCCAGGGTGAAGAAGGACCAAGAAGACACTGCTGGATCCACGGGTGGTGACTGTATTCTGCTTGATCTCTCTCTCTCTCTCTCTTTCTCTTGCCCTTCCCACCCTCCCACCCCCTTTTTGGTTTCTTTCTATTTCTCTACCTCATATTTACTATTAAATAAAATCCGTATTATTGACTTTGGCATATGGTCTTGTTTGCACCTTAATTCCGACAGAGGTATCTCACTTATGGGATCATAATAGTTAGCCCTTGAAGAGGAGGGAAGAATAGCAAGCCCACTGGTTTTGCAGCTCAATAAATTTTTCATCTAGAAAACAAAATACTGCCCTCACTCCCTATACAAAATGTTTTAGGTTTTCAGATCAGTTTATATGTACATGTAAATTAAGCTATTAACAAGTGCAGTTTGTTTTCTTTGAACACAAGACTAATCCCTTCAGACTACTCATTTTGCTGATTAGAAGTGCAGGCATTAACTCCTCAGCTTGGAAATAGTGGAAGGCAGGAAAGGATCATGTCCAGCCTTCCCTCTTGGTATTATTCTTGAGATTTAGTAATGATGGCATAAAAGATGGACGTAAAGGTATCAATAAGCAAAGATTACTTGTTTTATCTTCAGATGTACTCCTCCTAATTTTGCTTTTGTCTAGGTTATGCTTTAAATATAGAAGTCTGTAAACTGTATGTGTTAGTTAATTAAACAGGACATGCACAGATTTGAACATTGGTAGAAGTCCTCTGAGCTATAAGACTGTCAGCATGGTTCTTGATGAGATGTTAAACTCTGCTGGATATTGGTACAAGTCCATAGGAATAGCGTGGACCATGGACATTCCCACAAAGTAATTTAAATTTAATTTTTCTGGTACTTGAGGGATGAGGTTAGAAACTTAAACTGTGAGAAGCAAGCTATTCACTAGTTCAAATGAGTTGAAATGGGTTGGAATTATTCTTTTAAATGTGTGATGGTGACTAGGAAGCATTAGAAATCTTGTTTTTATTCCACTTCTCCCAGACCTAAGTAATATTTGGTGCTTCTTACATATGTCTGACATTCTTTGTTCAATATTTTACTAGGAAAAAGTTATAATGGAGATACTGGAAAACAACTCTCCAGAAGTGGGTGATGACTGGTATGATAACTAGAAAAGTGGGGTTTGATTGTGTTATTGTGAATAATAAATGTAGACAATGATATTTACTTTGTTTTGTATACTTTTCCCCTTGAAAATTAAGAAATAAGACATAAATTATCCAGCTGACATTTATTATCAAAGAAAAACTTAGTTTGGAAAGGGCATTTAAAGGTTATCTGATGCAAGCCTCTGATGAGATCAAGCTTTAAAGGTAGGTCGGGTCACCCAGGGACTTGTGAAGCTGTGTTTTGAATATCAGTGAGGATGGAGATTCCTACAAAAACATTACATGACTGCTCTTCTTTTTCCTCTAGGACAACTGTTCAGGAAGTGCCTAGAGTGTTATCCTGGACCACTGTGAGCTTCTGAAAAAAAGGCTGTAGTCATTTGGATTATTGCTATTGATGCCATGACAGTTGCTGCCTGAAGAGGGCTGTTATGATATACTGAACTACTGGGCAAATTATTAGTTTTATTACAATTTTTGCATTGTGACTGTGATAGACAAATAAAACAAGACAGGGAAAGTTTGCACAAAGAGAGAGGTCCAGGAGATCCCCTGAGGAACCTGATGTGCTTGGGGGGAAAAAAAAAAGATGCAAACCCAAAAATCTTTCTTCTAGTTTTGATAAAGTCAAGAAATCCCAATTTCATTGACACAGGAATATAGTAAGCTAATGACTTTGTTCTGGTAAAATTTGAAAGCAGAGAATAACTGAATTGTGAAAGTCTCGTACCCACAAATTATTTTAAAATAAGTTAAATATAAAATCCAAATAAATAAGTAGGCTGAAGTGCAATATCTTATAACCTGTAAAAGTATTTGAGCTTCATCAAGTAAGAAACCTCCATAATTAGAAACATGAAAATTTCCCAGTGTACCTTTGCTGTCCTACTAAGAATGCCTTTCAGAAACAAGATCATTTGAAATGTAAATGTATCTTGGCACAGAAAAAATGCTTGATGTCCTTTGCATTTTTGGGGTTTTTTTAATAGTTTATACCGTATAGAATGAATTTGAATGATTCATACCTTATGAAAATGTCACATGAACTCCTGTAGAGATTTGTAAAGGACTCAGTAGAGGGTGAACTGGATTTTACAAAGCTGTTATATTTCTGATACACCTTTTTTTTTCACATGTCTTATATGTGTAAATTACAAAATCATCTTCAAATATAGATTTTAGATCAGCTAAAAATTAGTGTATTTATGTTTTCCTGGGAATATTTCTAATATGTTTTTTTGAGCTTTATTCCTACTAGTAAACTCCTACAGGCCAATGAAATGAGGTCTAGCTAGCTGCTTTGATGATAACATCAACAGGAAAACAGGGATGTACCCACACCAGTCTTCAGTAACAAATTCCAGTTGGTTCAATTAAGCTCAAAGAGTAGCAACAACATCAAATATGTTATATTTCACTTAACCATTTACTTACCTATTTTATGTTTTTCTTTTTTTTTTTTTTAACTACCCCTGTATTGAGAAGGGAAATTAATTTGAATTTTCTTCTCAATGTCACTCGATACTCAATTCTTCCCTCTGGTAGACCTCTCTCATAAAATGTAGTTCAACCCAAATTTATATTTGGATCCCTGTGAATGAATTCAAGTTCATGCAATTTAAATGAGTTTTGACTTCACTTTTTTTTTTTTTTTGAAATTATGCAGACTTCTCAGTCACAAACTGTGAGTGATGGAAGATTTACTTACAACCTTTAGTATCTCAGAACGTGCAACATCCCATTTCCATATGTGCTAGAGCTGACAGGCCAAATCCTGAGGTGCTTCCACAAAGCTGCATCATTTCTTCTTTATGACTTAACAGAAATGTGGAGTGGAAATGAAGGAAAAAAACTTAATTTTCACTTCAAAACTATGGTATGGGTTTTAGTCCTCCTATGTCTTCCCTTTATACCTTATTGTTGTACAGTTTCTGTATATCCAGTATTTTTTATTGATTTTTGTCTCATCAGTTTACTGCATTGTTCTTTCCTGATTTGCTGAATTTTCTCTTTCCCACAACATTTTCTGTTTCTTTACTTTGCTTTAAACCACCACAACAGAAGGTCATAGATGTCATAAATAGGATTACAATTTTTTAGATAAGGAAATCACTGTTAAGAAGATATCTAGGGACATACAGAATGAAAGTTCTTTGTTACCTATCATACTGGACAGGATCGGATTCACTGGTCAGAGCCACTTCCAATAACCAGCCAATCTACACCATGAGGTGTGGAGGTAGTTGAACAGGGGGAAGGACATTTGAGCTCCCTTTTATTCAATATAAGGCGGGCTAATGGTGTATTTACCTCCTTATGGGAGCCCTCACTGCCTAAGCAGTATGCAGATTTTGCAGGCCTGTGATGGATGCCTACCAGCAGGCAGGAAGGAAGGCAAGGTTTGCTGGACAAAGGAGCAAGAACTTGTGGCACTGGGTGATAATGAATATTCTCCTTGGAAGTCTGAGGCAGGTGGAAGGGTGTCCTGGGTTTTCTGTTGGAGGTTCCACAATTCTGATGAAGTGTTTTTCAATTAAAAAACATTAACATTAAATAAGAGACCAGGTCTTGATCATACAACTTTCCCATTTGTGGTTACCCCTTTAGCCTATTTCCCTCTTGGGAAGTCTGTATCCTCTCTCCACCTAGACAATAGGGGAAGCAAATATTCATTTGTAGTTTTTAAACAACATTATTTTTATGATATTAATGTCATATTTATACAGAGAATCTCCAACTGTGTTTTAAGCTTGTTGTGCTGAGGAGTGCACAGCCTAAGGAAAAGCTAGAGCTCCTAACTCAAACAGATGAAGCTGACTAACAAAAAAAGCTGAAGCAGAATATCATTTCAAATGAGTTAGGCGGTCTCTCAGAAATATAGAACTATGTGAAATATTTTCTGACTTCACCATCTTAACAGTATATTCTTCCTTGCCACTCATTGTTGAAATAATAATTATTTTTAATACATTTTCTTAAACTTCTGCTTAACCCAAAAAGCTATTGTAATTCTCTACTAGAAACATATTTTAGCAGAGAGCAACGAAAAAGTGTTTTTAAATCATTGCTCCTCATTTTAAAAGATCTAATTCTGTAAAATGCACATTAATTTTGTAGCAAGTATGAGTGTAATAATGGTAGTATTTCCTCTATATATGTATATATATTACATTTATTTCAAAGATTAAATTAATAAATTGAGTCCTTGTTTGTTATAAGAGGGAATAAAACCACCCCTAATTTAGAAATTTAATAGCTATCAAACTAAACCTGGAATCATGCACATCCTGACATTAATGATATCATGCTTTCAGAAGAAAAAAATTAGGCAAGCCTCACTAACAACCTTTTAAATGTTAATCTAATTCCTTCAGAAAATAAAAAATCCTGAATTTGTGAGAATATTCCAATAGGATATTTGCTGCATTTCTGCATTCAGACAAAAGGCTGACTTTGCACTAGAATAACCAAATGTGTTGGAAAAAAAGTAGGACAGGTGAAATCATTGCCTTTTTGGCTGCATTCTTGTCCTTTTGTTATCTTTTAAAAATAAAAATAAAAACTAAGCAAATAAATTCTGTCTCCTTTGAAAGAAAAGTGATTTTTATTTTACTTACAATGTTTTTCTTCATTGCCAGTTGTGTTCTAAAAAACACAGGATAGTGATGAAATTTACGGGTATCTTTCCTAAGCAAATCTCTTATCCCTGGATAACTCCCCTTGTTTGAATGGTGATATTGCTTTGGAGTGACCGTGATGTTCAGTGTTGTGAAGTCGCTGTGTCGTGTTCGAGGGTGAAAAGTAATTTCAAGGGATACATCCAGAGGCTGAGAGGAGAACAAACCTTCAGTGTTCTTTTGCTGTTGGGAAGTTAGTCAGTCACAGTAGGGGAGAGCTAACAGCTAGAAAGAGGTATTCTCAGTGTAGGTGTCTACATTAGAGGTAGTCCTGTCAGTCTCCAGAGAAGATCTTCATCTGATCAAGTCTAGATATCTACCTTTTAAAGTGAAGAACTGTTTTTTTGAAATGTCTGTTATTACTTACAAGGTTAACATAACTTAATGGAGTCAGTGGGACAGTGCCAATAAGATTGGCCCTGAGGTTGTGGGTGTGCCACCCCTGGAAATTTTCAAGGTCAGACTGGATAGGGCTTTGAGCAACATGGTCTAGTGGAAGGTGTTCCTGTCCATGGCAGAGGGGTTGGATCTAGGAGATCTTTAAGGTCCCTTCCAACCCAAATGATTCTATGATTCTATGATCTCTCCAGGTGGATATTAGACCTATCATCTATGTTGTATCTGCCACCCATAAAAGGATCTTTTCAGTCCTGTAAGACTGTGAACAACAAATAGCAGTTGACATTTGACAATCCAGTCCACTGAATAAGGATGTGATTTAGCTAACTAAACATGTCTCCAGGAGATTTTTGTAATACCTAATTTACAGTTCCCATTTGGGAAACACACGGATGTCTTGAGGCATCACAATGCTGGAGCATGGTACCAAGAAAGGTAATGGAGCTATGGAAGGGTCTAGAGAACGTCTTATAAGAGCATTTGAGGAAACTGGAATTGTTTCGTCTGCAGGAAAGGAGGCTCATGGGAGAACTTATCATTCTCTAAAACTACCTGAAAGAAGGTTGCAGTGTCTTTCTTTCCAAGTAACAAGTGATGAGAGGAAACAGCCTCAGATTGTGCCAGGAGAAGTTTAGATTGGACATTAGGAAAGGATTCTTTTCTGAAAAGGTCATCAAGCATTGGAACAGGCTGCCCAGGGAAGTGGTGAAGTAACCATCCATGGAAGTGTTCAAAAGATGTGTAGATGTGGTGCTTAGGGACATGGTTTAGTGCTGGGTTAGCATGGCAGTAGTGGTTAATGGTTGAACCTAAGGACCTTTAGGGTCTCTTCCAACCTAAATTATTTTATGATTCTTGAAAGCCCTTTGACAGATCTGCCAGCCCGTTGTGTACCTTTTGGTGTACGTTACAAATGAGACAATCCACAAGGTAAAACAAACACCAGTTATTTCATAAAGTTTTTTACTTTTTTCCTCCTAATTTTCCAAAGAGATATTGCTGCAGTATGACAATCAATACACACATTTTATGGATACTCCCCTTGTTTCCTTTGGCTGTCATAACAGGCTTTGATAAATTGTTGGGAGTGTGCTTAGCTGGGTTTAGTTGACCTTGTGTCACTTGGAACAAGGTTTCCTAAAAGTAAAGCATGTACTGAATAAACTATTTCAGCTGGAAGGGACTGTGGCAGTGTGATCCTTCCCTCCCTTTTCTGCTTAAACAAGAGCTACCAGTAGTTGTCATGATGGCTATATCTGGTTTATAGATAACAACGTGATAGTTGTCTTTGTTAACAGCTAGTCTGGGACTAAGTCTGGATCCAGCCACACCTAAAACCCCCCTTGGAAAGGAATTTGGAAAACAAGAGGGTGATTTCTGAGTCTCATGACTCAGCAGGAGGGTGTCTCTGACAATTTTGTCTGACCCTGTCCTCTATGCAGTAAATAACCAAGTTGTTCTGATAAGGGATAGAAAAGCCTTGGTGACCTCCTCGCTGTGTGAAAGCCCCAGGAAACCTGGGTTGCTGTGCCAAGAGGGGAGTGTGGGTTTCACAGGCAGTAACCTCCACCATGGGTTGTAAATAATTTCTCAGAAGCAATCATTACTATTCCTGCTCCTCTTACTGTAAGAAGAGTCCAGACTTCATCCTCAAGGCATCATGATTCAATTTTCCTTGCACAGTTGAGAAACCAGAGGTGGTTCAGGACAATTCATATATTAGAAAGCCAAGCAAAAGAACTCCTACTGGAGAGATTTTCTCTTAACACACTTTCTGTGTACCCTCTCAGCTGTGAGTGAATCAATCTGCTTTGTGGGAAAGTGAAGAGTAGAAATAAATATGTTAGAAGTAGTCATAATGGCACCAAAGTGAAGTGAAAAGTTCCCTGCACTGAGTGTTACTTTTCTTTTTTTTTTCATTGTTTTCCCTTATTAAGAAAGGAATTATTTTGCTACTAAAGGAATTTCATGTCCTTGACAAGTTGTCAGAGAAACTAAAATTTTAAGGGATATAGTATTGTAATGATGTAGTTTCCAATAAAAATGGTGTGGAAATTTTTTTTTTTTTTTAATTATAGTTACATGTTACGAACTGAGTATTTCAGGGTATATAGAAGAGTTATGAAAACTTGTCCATGAAAATGATTCATAAACCTGTGATAAAGCAGCTTCTTGAAATATTTGAACTCCACAATAGTATTTTTAATGAGATTGTTTAGAAAACCAATGTTTTCCCCATATAACTCAGGTGTCTCGCTTTATGAAGCCCTAGATTTGGTTTTATTAAACCATTTTTCTGAGGAAATTGTACATCTGCTCTAAAATGCTTAGAAGCCTCATCTCCAGGGAAGACATCCTTGCACAGATGGCCAGTGTCCAGAGCAGCACGTGAGTGAATCTTTCCTAGAAATTATGGCACAGTTGTTTGTGAAAAGCATTGCAAAAATATTACTTTTATTTATTATAAAGCACTACTTCAGTGGTATTATCGATGCCATTGATCCTACAGTGTCTAGTAGTAGGAAGAAGGCACAGAAATGGTCATGGCCATTTGTAAATGATTCTGTAGGACCATAGCAGGACCACAGTTCTGCTTTCACATTTGTGCTATTGTTTGCCACGAGGCAATTCAGTTTTAAATACAACCTCTTAAGCTCACTTATAACTTATGAAGTTTCTGTAAACCTCTAGCTAAGCCATTTTCCTCTGATTCAATGTCAAGTGTTGATTTCTGTCATAAACAGAGGAACTACACAGCAAAGCTGCCTGGTTCTGTAAACTAAAGGTTGTTTTGAAGTCAGTGAATTCTCACTAAAGAAACAAGCTGTGGACCTAGGCTGTTTAGTAAGAAAAGGATTTTCTTCCTCTCTGCCAAGACTATTGGTATGCTCATTAGAATGTGAAAGTCCCCAACTGCTCTTTAAATTAAGACTATTTACACTTGCTTTAGGGGTGGCAGAACTGACTTCAGACAAAGGGATCTGTGGTAACATGCAGAAACTGTGCTGGAAGGTTGAGATTCATCTCACTTAAGAAATGTAAAAATTATACATTTACTTTAAGCCCTTAGCTTTTCTTGTCATCAGTGGAAAGATCTGGGGTCTCCAGAGAGCGATTCATCCCAGCTGTCCTTGGCATATGTCATGGGGAGATGAACCACATTCTGATGGTGCCTTTTCTCTCCTGTGACTACAAATTAATCAAAATGTGTCTTAATCAGACAGCAAAAGTTGGAGTTAAAACTTATTTTTTTATACCTAACTGAGGGTAGATGAATCCCACTTCCAAGTGTCTTTGTTTTAAACTTTTGCAATATAAAGAAAATCAACCATATCAATCTAATCTTTCAAAGAACACAATTGTCATCAGAGGGAAATGGAGCAAAGATTACAGATAGAGCAATTTTTATAAATCTTTTTTGGTATCTTTAGCCTAGAGATAAGCATTTTCCTTGGTATAATACATACTTTTTGTGGTTTCAGTTGAAGGTTAGACTTCATGATCTTGGAGGTATTTTCCAACCTTAATGATTCTATAATAGAAAATTAATACAAAGAATAAAACTTGTAAATTATTAACAGCTGTGCACTTTCAGTATAATGTACCATAATTTATTTCCTGCTGTGCTCTTGATTAAATCATAGAATCATAGAATTAACTGGGCAGGAAGAGACCTCCGAGATCATCAAGTTCAACCCTTGATCCAACCCCACTGTGATTACCAGACCTGCTGTGCTCTTGATTAAATCATAGAATCATAGAATTAACTGGGCAGGAAGAGACCTCCGAGATCATCAAGTTCAACCCTTGATCCAACCCCACTGTGATTACCAGATCATGGCACTCAGTGCCCCATCCAGCCTCACCTAAAAATCTTCAGGGATGGTGAATTCACCACCTCTCTGCGCAGGCCATTCCAATGCCTGATCACTCTGATTAGATTTATCATACTTAACTTCATGAAAACTAAAAGTTACCTGACCAGATGTTAGAAACCTCTAAGTTAAACTATATATGTTCTATATAAAAGAATATAGATATACAGAATATAGAATATATATGTTCTAACTATAAAAGCACGTTCAGGTGATTTATCCTGCCATTCTAACATCGATATCCACAGGAGGCAGAATAAGCTGTCATTTCTCTGACAACTTCAGAGAGGACTTAAATAACTAGACTAGAATGGATTACCAGGAAGAGGAGGTAATTGAAGCCTTTTTGAGGTAGTTGGAGTAAACCTCATAATCACAGACCTTGAGATTTGTGGACGTCTCTGACCACACCAACACCTGCTGGAAGAGGATAAAGTCTGATCACAGAAGCAACGAGGAAGATATTGAAATATATGAATGCAATTTCCAGGTAAAGGTGATCAATAAACAGTGATATAGTGAATAGTAAGGGTGCTCTGGGGAACCCTGCTTATCAGGTGGGTTAGACTAGATGACTTCCAGTGGTCTCTTCCACATATATTTCCCATTCTGTCATTCTTTGGCAGTCATTAGTGATTTAATTAGTACAATGAGTGTCCCTGGTGGTGCAGTGGCTAAACCACAGCGTTGTCAACGCTGAGATCTGGGTTCGATTCCCGGTTAGGACACTCCCCGGGCAGATGGAGCTCGCTAGCCCTGTAAGGCAATCCATCTACGTCCTGAGGACCTCGCTGCCACCGTCCAAGCGTGCTTGGCCCCGGCAGATGAACCTCAGGATTAAAGGGTGGGCTCAGTTCCGCGCACACTGTGTCTCACCTAAAAATCCAATGCGCAGGNTGCAATATAAAGAAAATCAACCATATCAATCTAATCTTTCAAAGAACACAATTGTCATCAGAGGGAAATGGAGCAAAGATTACAGATAGAGCAATTTTTATAAATCTTTTTTGGTATCTTTAGCCTAGAGATAAGCATTTTCCTTGGTATAATACATACTTTTTGTGGTTTCAGTTGAAGGTTAGACTTGATGATCTTGGAGGTATTTTCCAACCTTAATGATTCTATAATAGAAAATTAATACAAAGAATAAAACTTGTAAATTATTAACAGCTGTGCACTTTCAGTATAATGTACCATAATTTATTTCCTGCTGTGCTCTTGATTAAATCATAGAATCATAGAATTAACTGGGCAGGAAGAGACCTCCGAGATCATCAAGTTCAACCCTTGATCCAACCCCACTGTGATTACCAGATCATGGCACTCAGTGCCCCATCCAGCCTCACCTAAAAATCTTCAGGAATGGTGAATTCACCACCTCTCTGCGCAGGCCATTCCAATGCCTGATCACTCTGATTAGATTTATCATACTTAACTTCATGAAAACTAAAAGTTACCTGACCAGATGTTAGAAACCTCTAAGTTAAACTATATATGTTCTATATAAAAGAATATAGATATACAGAATATAGAATATATATGTTCTAACTATAAAAGCACGTTCAGGTGATTTATCCTGCCATTCTAACATCGATATCCACAGGAGGCAGAATAAGCTGTCATTTCTCTGACAACTTCAGAGAGGACTTAAATAACTAGACTAGAATGGATTACCAGGAAGAGGAGGTAATTGAAGCCTTTTTGAGGTAGTTGGAGTAAACCTCATAATCACAGACCTTGAGATTTGTGGATGTCTCTGACCACACCAACACCTGCTGGAAGAGGATAAAGTCTGATCACAGAAGCAACGAGGAAGATATTGAAATATATGAATGCAATTTCCAGGTAAAGGTGATCAATAAACAGTGATATAGTGAATAGTAAGGGTGCTCTGGGGAACCCTGCTTATCAGGTGGGTTAGACTAGATGACTTCCAGTGGTCTCTTCCACATATATTTCCCATTCTGTCATTCTTTGGCAGTCATTAGTGATTTAATTAGTACAATGAGTGTCCCTGGTGGTGCAGTGGCTAAACCACAGCGTTGTCAACGCTGAGATCTGGGTTCGATTCCCGGTTAGGACACTCCCTGGGCAGATGGAGCTCGCTAGCCCTGTAAGGCAATCCATCTACGTCCTGAGGACCTCGCTGCCACTGTCCAAGCGTGCTTGGCCCCGGCAGATGAACCTCAGGATTAAAGGGTGGGCTCAGTTCCGCGCACACTGTGTCTCACCTAAAAATCCAATGCACAGGCTGGAAGGTGGAAAGACCTTCCCCGGTTCTTTGTTCGCGAAGAGGCTGGCCATTAATTAGTACAATGTAAGGTACTGAGCCCTGTCTTGAGACTCAATTCTGGTATGCAGGGGCCCAAGGTGTAAGGACACATTGCATGGAGGAATACAATACCCAAAAAGCTGGCTATCTAAGAGCAGGACCTGGAAGCCCATTCCTGTCATAGTTGGAGAATCAGATAAGTAAACTAAATAAACAAAATCTCCTGCTATGAAACAAGCAACATAGGGCCCAAACTATAATTAGTTGTCTTCAGAGATTTATAATTGTGAATTATTGTTTTAGAATATTTAGTGAAAATATAATTATATTAACACAGAAAAGACTTTACTGACCTTTCTTGTATTTAGACTGGCAAAAATCCCATATTTAAGTATTTTAATCTCTTTAGGATCAGTGCCAAAATAAACTCAAACTATAATTGAATTAAATTTGAATTAAACCTTACTAATCTAACATTCTGAACTGAGATTTCAGGCACAAGTTCAAGGTTAGTTCAAAGTTTAGAAAAGCTATAGAAAAGGTTAGGTTAACTGGAAATGAGTTAATAATTAGCCTGAATTGTGGGGGTTTTTTTAAATCTCTTTATAAGTTTGGACATCCTGACATTTTCATCCCCCAACAAAACATTCCTACTATGGGAACCCCTTTGCTTTTAAAGTTTTAATGTTGTTTACTTTCTAATGTGATCACATGGGATCTAGTTGCAATTGTTCTCATGTAAGCTAACATACATCTTAGGGAAACCTTCAGTAATTTCTGACCATATAGGCTATGGACTATTTCCCCCAGTTCTATGCTGCTGGTGATCAATACCAGGAATTCAGCATTTACTTCTTTCTTGTCTCTCTAGTATTTTTTGTTTTCTCAAAAATCTTTAGCTGTACCTTTAGAAATGTCTATTTAATGAAATTCCTCATAAAAGCTAGAGTCTTCATTTCTACTCAGTTTTGTATCCCATTGAGTTTTGAGTATCAGCAAGGTTGGAGGCTCCACAGTCTTTCAGAGAACCTGCTTTGGCATCTCACCAGCCTCACATTAAGTTTTTTATGTGTAAATGGAATTTCTCATTTCAGTTTGTGCCCATTGGCTGTTGTCCTGACACTGGGTACCACTGAGAAGAGTCTAGGTTCCATTTTCTTCATTTCTCCCATCTAGTATGTATATAGATTGATAAGATTCTATATGAGCCTTTGCTTCTACAGCTGGAAGCTGTGACTTTTCAGTTTGTCATCATATGACAGACACTTCAATTTGTTGATCACTTCCATGGCTTTTAGTTGGACTCACTTCAGCATGTCTGACTTGTACTCAGGAGGCCAGAACTGGACTCAGTCCTCCAGATATGTCTCACCAGTGATGAGCAGAGGGGAAGGATCACATCTCCTACCCTGCTAATGATCAACGTGGTTGATCCCCAGCTTTTACAAGTACATGGGGTTATTCCTGTCCAGATACAGGACTTTGCATTGCCCGTTATTGAATTTCATGAAATTCCTGTCCATTCATTTCTTCAACCTATTGAGACACATCCACAGGGCAGAACAGTCACATGGTGTATCAACTTATTCACCACACCACCCAGTTTTGCTTTTTCTGTAAAATTTCTGAGGGTATACTTTGTTGCAGATGTCCACTTACTAATTGGTACTTCCTCAATTTGTCTGTGAGACAGACAATCCTGACAGCCTTGCTCAGGTTGAGATAAAGAGTATGCGTGCTCTCCAAAAAACCACCAAGTCATTTACCCCATTACAGAAGGCTATCAGGTTGGTCAAAAATTATTTCTCCTGTGTAAATCCATTCTGACTACTCTCAGTCACCTTCTTGTCTGTTCTTCCTATGTTCTGAAATTATTTTCAGGATTATTTACTCCATCTTCTTCCTAGGGCTGACTTCCTTCAAACCTACTTTATGGTTTGCAAAATTTCTCCTCTCTGCATCACCTTAAGTCCTTTGTTTGCCTTGTATAATCAAGAGGTTTCCATTTCTTTTTTGCAGTCCACAATCTTCAAAGAGGATCTCATGGATGTAAAACCTGAATTCCTATTGTTAACATCAATTGTGCAGTTTCAATTAATAATAATCACAGTTTCAACTAATTTATAGATTTTTTTCATCTATCCTATGCAGTACCTTGTTAATATGAGGATTAGCTTCCTTTCCAAGAAGAGACTTCACAGTAAAAATGGTATAAACATGAGGTAGTTTTATTCTTGTAACTAGTAGTTTACATCAGCTGTGTAATATTTCTTGGAAATTCATGAGATTTTCCCAGAGGTCCTTTAGCACAAAAAGAAAAGAAAGAAAAAAAAGTCTCTAAAAGTCAAACTAACAAGTGTGTGCTTCCCACTGGGCTTGTGAATGCTTTGCTTGCTGTACCTTGTTAAATGTAAATTTAAAATAAGTCAGGTAGATACCTGCTGAGAAACATGTAGTTTCACGGTCTAACTGGGTCATACCAAATCTGAAACAAAGGGCATAACTGCTAAGTAATGTAAAAATAATGTTGACTATCAATCCTCTTTTTATAAAGAGATTTCACTGCCCCTAAGTTTCCCAGCACACCTCACCATAATGCTTAGAAGGCATCAGAAATGTTGAGTTCAACCTTTATAAAGAAAGACAGGGGGGTTATCTCTGATTGTATTTATATCATCTAAATTTAGAAGCAGAACTCAGCTGAAGGTTAAGATACCTGCATGTTGATACCCATATGCCTCTGTGTTAGTGGGATTATAGGTGACTAAATACTTTGACAAAATAAACCTCAACCATATGTTAGTGGGAGATTAGTATGAGATTTTTCAGCTGACCAAAAACCTAATAAATGATGCTGTTTCTTTAGGTTATGCAGGTACCTAACCTGCTCAGGGCTGGTTGTATGCAGAAGACTGGTACTTTTGGCACAGCAAATACCATGTCCTGCAATGGAGCTGGAAGCTGGGACTGCCACATGTAGGTATCTTGTGCGTATGGTGAGGTTAATGAGAGGACCTGCCTAATTTTCCTGCCTAAACTTGTACAGGGTGAATAGTTGCCGGAATATGGTTTCACTGATGACTTATTTTATTTCTCTCTTGCAGAATTTTTATTTCTATTGGCTATGCACACCTGCAATGATCCAGCCTCTTTTTCTGTCACATAGCTGAAATTGCCTGGCAAGAACCAGCACTAATGAGATACCTACAGCCTTCTCCTCAACCTTGTAAACCTTCCTTTGCTAAGCATGCATGAGTGGATAAAAGCAGGGCTCAGCATTTCATTTTGTACTCACAGCTTTCAAACTCTGCAAACCTTGATCCATTTTTAAGGCTGTTAATTACCATATACTGTATATCATTATTATTACCAAGGGCAGATTCAGATATTTCCACTGCACAGCCATTGCCTTATGAGAATTATTGGATTCATTCTGAAGAGTGCAAAACAAAAAAAATTATCGTTTTTGTCAAATATGGTCTGCTTCAGCAATTCTTTATTGACAGGCCTAAAAGGAATGATTACTGAATTCACAATCATATGAAGACAGTGCATTTATTTAAATATGAAATTCACTGGTACTACAATAACATTCCTTATGTAAAATCATAATCAAGAAAAATATTTCCATATATTCAGCAAAGTGAAATTTCAGATAACAGTAATTCTTACATTTGTTCACTGCTTCACATCAGTTATCTTAAGTAAGTCTTGCCATCTAGTGTGTGGAATTATCATAATACCATTATTCAGTTAATGACATTTAGGAAGAAATTATTTAATTTACCACAGCTACAAATAGAGTTACTTTAAAACCAGGCATTCTTGAACAGATGAATAAATAATTATATGAACCTTGAAGCAGAGCAACTGAAATATGTTTTTCAGTGGGCTATGTATGTCAAATGCTCCTGGAACACTTTAGTTTTTGTTAAAAAGTATTTTAAAAAACTTCTCTGAAGTACTAAAATTTAATTATATTTTTTACAAGTATGCAAAGCATTCAGGGCACCTACACATTAATTTTAGAGGTTTGGGGTTTTTTTGTTTTGTTTTGTTTTTTTTTTTCCTAAATTCCATCTGTCCATGGAATTTTCCCTTCATTTATGTTAATTGAGAATGAAAGACTGAGATACTAGGTGGAGTGTCTATCTTTCAGGTTACTGATATAATGGAAATTATTAGGGTGACACAAAGGTCTTCAGTGGTCTGTTCTTCACTAAACACATAAATCTCTACGGTTCACAGAAGTAGAATTGTTGAGCTTATCAGACATACACATAATTTGTTTAAACATAGTTTTCATAAACTAAGGGGATGTATTTGATCATCAGTTTTCAGCAGACTCCAATTTGTGTGTTATATTTTGCATTCTCCTTCCTGTCTGGTGAACTGCTCCAACCTGCTCAAAGGAAAAATAGACATACTTTGAGTTACTAAATAATAAATAAGAATAATTTAGTTTTGTAACATAGAGTATTGCACAGTGTATGAGTTCTATTCCTCCTCCATCAAGGTAACTATAGGCTAGGGTTTAAGCAATGGTTACTTGTAGTCTCACTTGAAATGCAAAGCCAGTTCCAGATCAAACCTATGAGAATTACAATTAACGAAAAGTGGGAGTGCCAGACACATCAACTGATGCTGGGCCTCCACTTTACCGATTTTCTAAGCTCCCTGGAGATATCTTGGGTTCTTTAGGATGTGTCAAATGACAAGAATCTCCTTCCTCAGACGCCTTAATTCTGTTTTCATGTCTAGTGGGTTGATCCTTTCGGACACCTCTGACTACATGCATTCAATGTCAACTGATTGCACTAGAGATTTAAAAATATAGACCACTATGTTTTCCCGTCTTTTTCTCAAGGTGACTCTTACTTTCCTTACCCTCACTGTTTATTTAGGGTATAAAAAGAGTAGAGAAATATGATTACAAGAGATCAAACTCCATAGAAGTCTAGATGAGAAGACTGTCAGAGGTAGCATGGTCAATAAAAATCCCTCAGAACTGCAGCAAAATGAACCCAGGAAGTTTGTCATAGGCAACCTGAGGCAGCACGATGTCCTTTTGGTCTCAAAATGGAGCATTCATCACAAAGCTAGCAGTCCCCTCAAATGAAAACAGAGATTAGAAGCATAATTAATTAGCAAAGGAAAATTTGGTTGTATTGAAAGATATGGAAAGTTGTTATCCAGCTATTTTCAAATAGCAGTGGGAAGGGGCTGTGGGGGGGGTGCCTCCCTGGCAGTTGAAATCAGGAATATTCTTCTCCACCTGGCAAGCTGAGCATGTAAATTCAGTTCCTGAAACCTGGAAAAGTGGCAGTGACTCAAACAAAGAAATGTCTTACTTACACAGACAGGTGTTCCTGGTGTAGCTGTAGCTAGAGAAGATCTCGAGAGAGGAACTTCCACGCAACAACTTTTCAAGGAAAACAGTACATTTAGATGATTTGCTAAACATTCTAGCAATATCATATATGAAAGTAAAAGAGAAATCTTTGGGTTTAAGTAATTATTTAGGGAATATATACTAAATATATACATTCTTGGCTTATTTTATGCTATTGCATACAATAGGAAAACCCTATATTGGACTAAATATTAATAGCGTTTGCAGCACACAAATCAGGTGAATGATCTTTATCATTCTTTGCATTTTGCTCCAGTGCAGGCTTTTTGTAACTTAGTGATCTTGCCATTTTATTACCAGTAGGCTTTATAAGAAAATAATTCATCCATTGTAACATTCATCTTGCTCTGTGTTCTGTTATACATTGTCCATTGATGTATATGAAATAATATAACTGAAATTATTTCTGACTTCAGTTTGATTTCAGATTTTCAAACTTTGTTGTTTTGCTCAAATTCAATATTCTTGTATCCATGACAACAAGGATATGTGCATATCTGTCTTAAACATTATCTCACCAAAAAACCAAGTGATTTAAATGGAAAGCACTTTGCATGTCACAACTTCACTGTACTTCGGATAGACAGTTATGAACAAGAAATGAAATGTGTAATGACTTTGCTACTAAATGTACTGTAATTACATCTCTGTTCTGCAATGTACTTTTATGGTTCAAGTTTCTTCAAAATGAAAGTGCTGCATCTTTATTTATTAAATGCTAATGCATTCCTAACAGAAAGACTTAACTCTACAAATGTTTAACAATTATGCAGAATTCACTAAAGTGCTCTCAGCTTAATCAATTTGTTTTCATCTTTTTTATTTTAATTTTCACTGCAATTCAAAAGCAAGAGATTGGTCTTAATAAAAATACAGGAATAAGAATCAACACATTTTATAAAGACTCCAACTCACCTCCTAGTTTTTGTGAGCCAGAATTCTAAAGACCAATATAGGCAGTGAAAAGTGCTCCTTCAATGTGTTCTTTCCACCCAAAACAAGTCCCTAAATTTAGTTAAACAAAACCAGCTTTAGGAGTAAATTCTGGCATATAGCCAGTAAGTACAAACAAACTTAATAACTTTCGTTATGAGCATTGTCTTCCCGGGACTCTAAATTTTTCTTGGAAGATAGATGTACAAAATAAAGTTATTAGAGCAAAGGTTGAAATCCAAACAACTGCAACTACCAGAACAGGTTAGAGAGGCCAATTTTATACCAGTGGTTAATGTCCAAATACCTTCAAGAAGAGTTAGGACAATCACTTAGTCATCAAAGTTCAAAATTTCCATGTATGAAAATACCACTCTCACGTTTCTTTCTTATGTAGCAGTAGTAAAACAAAATAAATCATCAGATATGAATTACTTTTAAAAAGCTTGTCATGATTTTTTGAGGTAAAACAAGAAGATTCTGAGATGAGGAAGAATTTAAGTGAACACTACAGAGGGTTGTCTGTATTGAATTTTTAAAGGGAAATGCAGGAAAACATGCAACAATTAGAGTCTGTTACATATAAGAAGGTGTGTTTCAAGAACATACAGTTCTTCAGCATTGTTTCTATCTAAATAAATAAACTGCAAGACGTTAACAAATCTTTGATGTTTTTGTTTTCTGACGATGTCTTAGAATAGAGGTACACCTTGGGTTCAGATGACTGAACCATAAGTCAACATATCAGTTTGGAGCTGCAGTTCCACTTTCCTTAGTGAACTTGAGAAATCACCACTCCACACTGAGTATTCTATACCTCAGACTGAAAATGAATCATCTTCTTCAAACAAGTATTTGATACTCAGCTTGAAGAAACTTCAGGGAGGTATGAAGGAACCTTTGTTGGACACTCTTTATTCTGTGTGGATCTAGCTGGAAGAAACAGGAGAACTTGACATTGCAAGTTCTTTTCTGTGTTTATAATCTATCCTGAGATGACAACTCTCAGATGGAGAGCGACAGAAGCATTTGGGGCATCTCATTGTTAGTAAGATTTCTCTCTTAACAAGTGTCTTATTTTTCTTTTGTTTTTCTGTTAATTTTCTTTTACTGTTTTGCCTACAGATCAGTGCTGACTTTCATAGGTGCTCACTGCTTACAATTTCTACTAGCTTATTTTAAAATTTCTAAGGACTGAGGTTTTTTTAAAACAACTAACAACTCAAAGTGTCTTGAGTTTGTACTGAGGCCTAAAAAACCCCAAACTCAGCAATCTGACACACAGCTTTGCTTTTTTGGGGGTTGCATGAGCCTCTTGAGACCTGATATCCCATAAGGAACTTGCCCCTTGTATTGCTTTTTTGAATCTCTGCTCTGAATGAGTAACAGTGTCTAGAATATCCATACTTGGCTCTTCTACTTTTAAAAATGGTTATCTCCCTAGAAGCTTAAACTGATGTGAAAATGTATCCCTTGTTTAATCCTTTCTTTAACACTATTTGAAATACCACTG
>NW_020956279.1:0-112187 GCF_003031625.1 Empidonax traillii | reverse complement strand
GGGGGTTTGGAGAGTGCTGGCTGTGACTGCCGATCCTGCTGTTCTAAGGGACGTGGTGAGATCTGTTTTGTTAGTTATTAGTATAGTTTGATCTAGTATACCTGTTCGGTGTCCCTTTTATTCCCTTTTGTCCCCTTTTTCCCTTTCCCTATCCCTGCGGGGGGTGGACCCCCTTTTTCTGTGTATATAACATCTTAACTGTATATAACTGTAATTTGCGTAAATATAAATATATTTTTATATAAACAGCTTGATTGTGGATTCTTTAATTTTTATAATTTCTTTCTCCTTTAACCTAAGAAAAAAAAGAAAGAAGAAAAGGGGCTACTGTCCTAGCTTTCGAGCATTTAGCAAGAAGCCAAGTCCAAACCGTCACAATAAGCTAAAAAGCAGTTCTAGAAATTGGACTGAAATTCAGTTTGAGTGTGAAGATTCCCATTATTATGTAACTTGTGATATTATTCTTATTTGTAACTAGTTGTGTAACTGTTTATAGTGCAAAACATTTGCCTACAAATACATAGGTAAACATTGGTAGTGGCATGAGTCAATCTGGTCTGAAATTTATTATATGAGATATTTTTGCATTTCTTGGGATTTACTTGCTTGCCTTTCTTATCCAAATCCATTTGATGTCCTCATGTTGAAGCATATTTTAGTTTCTTGATTGCATCAAATACTTTTAATTTAAATATGAATAAACTCATATTTCAAATAAACCCATGCTTCAGTAGCAGTGATTAGGAATAAGAAAAAAAATCACTTTAAAGAAGTGATATGATTTTAACAATTATTGCTAGTTGGGCAAAAAACACAACACAGAAAGGTGTGATTATGGAGAAACTCATAAACCAAGTTACATTGAACTGAAGGTTTTTTTACAGCCCCATTACTTTTGCCACAGATCTTTTTGGTGCTATTTAGTTAATGGAAGAAAATATTCATCAGAAGTTAGGATTTATCTCTATTTCAGGTTAAGTTCTGATCCAGGATAGTCATCCATGTTCTCTGAAGTCTGTGAAGAGCATCAGACATCTCCATTGAATGTGTAGAGATGGCTGCATAAAATTTAGGCACTTCTCTTTGAACGAGCTAAATTGTTCCCTTAATGATGATTCTGAGACTAGATAGTTAACTTCAGACTATCTCTTATCAGTATGTTCAAAAAACTGTAATAATCTGAAAAATCTCTACTTTTAACAGACTTTCAAAGTGTTTACTGTGCAGGGAAGTAGCTCGCAGACTCCATGGAGGTCTGACCTCTGACCTGTGTTGTTCAGGTGAATAATAATTCATTATATTTATTAATATTATGATTTTAAAATAAATATTTATGAATATTAACAATGACAATAACAAAATTCGCTTATGAGACTTGATTAATTGGAATAACAAAATTGATGGCTAATGGTGGAGAACTGCAGATGTTTACAATATTGATTCACTAGGCAGTGGACTGCTGACAAAACTCAAATGTAGTAAGTCACAGGGGAAGCATAACATTATTTTTTTAAAATTTTATTTTATTTGCAGAGATGCGTTCTGAGTTACTATTACTGCCCAGAGATGAGATTTTTGAGTCACAAATCATCATGCATAGAAAAATCCTCTCAATACTTAGCAATAGTCAAAAATCAAGTGAAACCACGAATTAATAGGAAAGGATTAGACAGCAAGTCAGAAAGTGTCATAGTGGTGGTGTATACATTTGGAGGAAGGTATGATCCCTACTTCTGAGAGGAAATAATCCCAACTGGAATGATGACATGGATGATCAAAAGTGAGTATGGGTCTTTGACTGAGTAACCACTAAATGGACTAGGACACTTCAGCTAGGATGAGCTAGCTGAGAAGAAATTTGATAGATAAACAGCAGGAAGAAGATGGACAAGGATTGATTGTCAGTTGTCCTTTCCACAGGAAGCAGAATAAAGCAAACAAATTTCTCAGAATACAGACTCAAAACAATCAGAAAGAGAAATTTCTCACAGGCACGATCACATTACAAAAATTCCCTTTGGTGTGCAGAGCTTAATATAGGTTCAAACCGTGTTTATGAATCATAGAGGGAAAAGACATGAGAGGGCATTAAATAGAAATACAATAGCTGAGGATTAGGCAGCTCTTGAGGCACAGTCTGCTGCATGATGAGAGAATGCACTAGGAAGTTTCATGTTGTGCTTTCTTGGTTGTAATCCTTCTCAACATCTGCTACTTGTTCAGTGCCAGGAACCAGACACTTTTCTAGATGTTCTGTTATTTGTATTATTTTGGCTCCTCCTATATCCTTTACTGCGCACTCATTTCATTACCATGATCATCTAGAATGTATTTTGAGTCTTGAAAATTTCCATAGTTTCATTATATATAAATTCTCAAATTTAGAAAATAAATAGGTTTCTTTTTTTTTTATCTGAAAAAGGCATTCTCTTCCAATTTTATTTCTCGCCTTACTGTTTCACATTAAGGTTTATGTGTCTTACATAATACTGAGCTTAGAGGATAAAACTGTTACAAGTTTATTGTTCGAGATAAACTGTGGAATGAAGTTTGACTTTCTGAAGGCCCCCACACACAGAACTTGTGCAAGGTTCTATACATTAGCAGATTTATTGGACTTCAGAAAATTGACTAATGTATTTAATTTAATTAAAACTGGACTATAAGGTCATGTTGCAAATATTGTTGAAACCACTAGAAAAAGGGAGAAAACATTGCATATTCATACTTTTACAATATTTTTTCTAGTATTCTGACTCTTACAATATTATGTTTGTCCAGCTTTTAAGAGTTTATATACACTTTACTATTCAATTGCTTCTGTTGTTGGCCCAATGATACTTTGGGGCAATTGTACTATTTCCTACATTTTTCTGGCTTTAAGGTAGATTAGAAACACTGAATTTTAGATTTTTTTTTTTTTTTAATAACTTGCCTTCAGTATCATGTGTATATACAAATATCCCACACTAGAACATTTTTTCCTTCAAATATTTTAAAAGAACATTCAAGAGATACATTGTTTCTTATATAGAACAAGCAACCTATTTTGTGCCTATGTTGAACACTACAATACACTTTTTATGTGTTTATGTGATTTTGCTGTATTCTTGTATTAAATAACTAAATTTTAAAAATAAGTTGAGTCAATTTCAGGTATGTATTTGTGGGATTATGTTGGATCCAGTCCCTATCACCTGCTGTACAATTGCTACTGCAATAAATTTTATTTCTCAAACTATTGGCAGAGATTGTCATGGATGAAGCAATAGGAACTGGATGACACAGTACCAAATATTATTTCAATTTTCATCTCATAATGTAATTTTAAATTCAGTTTCAAATTTAATTTCCACTTGATTTCAAGAGAACTAAGTCTCTAACTCTCTAACTCTCATTATCTGTCAGTTCTTCTTGATCATCATCCTTATTGTGGAAAATGAATTAAGTCCACAAATAATCCCTCAGGATCTGTGGTTTCTAAAGGAAACCTCTTTACTCCTCCACGTATTGTTCTCCCATCTGTTTGTTCACCACTTTGCACAATAATAAGTCACATTTTCAGGAAACAAGTGTAATCCTTCAGTGTGAAATGTGTAATAGAAGCTACAGCAACAAATCCCTGCTGCAGTGCATGGTGTCCTATTTAGAAATGGTGTCAGGCTTTGTGGGAATAAATGAAGGAATTTTATTGCAATAACTTCTTTTAGAGGGTGCAGGGCCAAAACAAAGTCAATAAAAGCCTTCTATCTTTAAATTTTTCATATCCTCTCCCATCTGGCTCATTGCCCTACCTGCTAGGCTGTTTCCACGGTTTCTTATTTGCTTTCCTTCTGTGCTATGACTCTTGCATTCTTGGTTGCAGAATCCCTTAGGCTCAGACAGAAGGATGAAGGATAGCTTTCCTGTCCCTTCCACCTTTATGTAACAGGCTTTGAAGAATAGGTGAACAGGGATTTGAAATACTTTTGATTGTGGATATATTTGATCCATAGTGGATGAGTGCTGTTGGCCTTGAGCTCTTTCACAAGCTGTTCTGCTGCTCCCTGTGTGTGTATGACGTGCTTTTTGAAGATGACCTGACACTGAAGCCTCAGTGGAATGAGATAAACTGTTACCTGGCCATTTTTTTCCTCTCTAAAGGGAGCAAGTGATGCAACACATTGCTATATATCTCATTGGCCAACTTTAAACACTGTTCCTAATTTCAAGATTATCAGTCTGAAACCAAAGTTTCTCCAAGGATTGCGCAGGAAACTGAAGTGGTCATTCAGGTAGTTCACTTTGAATCACCTGACTAGACCACACCCCTATTTTTGGTTCACTACATCAGCCAAGTTGGCCGATTGAAGAAGGTGGTCTGACCCTACCCCTTAATCTCTGTGCTTGCCACGCTCACTTCATAGTAAGAGAATATGACGCTTTAATTTTATTGAGATGTCCTATAGCCCAAAGAATCATACTATTTAGTGGGCAGTTTAGTATCTGTGAGAAGTCAAAAATGCTCGTGTTTAGAGGTATCCTAAATTAACTGCTCTTCTAATACCTTCCCTAGGCACAAAATTGCATCTCCTGCACATCCCTCTGCTGAATGTCATTGAATCCTCAGCTGGATTGCAAGCTTAAACCACTCTAGAGAATTCACTTAATATATGTAAACAGAAAGAATTACCTGGCTGAATTACTTCATTCTGATAACTCTTAGAGTACAAACTAGTTGGAACAAATGCATGGGGTCTTGTTTTTCTCTTTTCTAAAGCAATGGAAATGATTACGTTCTCAGGAAAGAAACATTCTATCATCTTTTATCATAATGTTATTGTAATCAGAGTCAGTATATTCCATAAATTGACAAAACAGAGAGATTTTTATTATTTATGTTTGTAAATTATTTACATTTAGACAGTACAAGAGACTGGTGGGGTTTCCACACTGCAATATAACAACTTCTCATCATTTGGGGGCAAGAACTACTTCACATACTGTACCATCAGAAAACTCATTGCAAAGGTTCATTTGAAGGCATGATATGAATAATATGAATCTCAAAACTACTCTGTGTCTTCAGTGGATTCTTTCTGTCAGAACTGATTATCTGATCCATTTAGTGTACTAATGTTTTTAACGTCTCTGGATACATTATTTATTAACAATTAACACCTCTACATTGTACTCTAGAGAGAATGTTAGAAACATTTTCCACACATATATAGAGAGAAATGTGTTGGGATTTAAAACAAATGTCAGGAAAATTGCAGTCAAGTGAAAATGACTCTTACTGCATTGCAGATCCTAAGCAACTACTTCATGAAAAACAACAGACTGCAATAAGCAGCACAGAAACAGGCAGCACCCAAACATTAACCAGCACTCTGTTAAATTGGATTTCATAAATGAGCCCTGCCTGCTATGTTTTGTGTGTTTTACATACAGGCCACTATACATCTTCATCTGTTTTGGGACTGCAATGTGCAAATATTCAAAGAAGATCATCCAAGGTAACACACTAGATGTATTGCATAATAATAGAGGTAAATCAAAGGAGAAATGTAACAGTGAGGGATGCTGGTGCTTGAAGGAAATGCATCTAGTTGCTCAAACTATAAGGAGTATTATGTCCAAATGATGCAGTCAACAACAAAAAAAAAAGAGATTTAAAATATTTTGAAGGAAAATATGAGACTGGATTTTTCTTTTATTGAACAGGTTAGGCAGAAAGATGTACCTGTGATGTTTTACTGGAATTAGCTGGCTTTTCATCTCTGTGAGCTATTATTAAATTAAAAAAAAATCAACTTCATACTCCATAATTATCTGAAGTTATGATACCTCATTTTATAGAGATAGAAAAATTTTCATTTCTTTCTCATTTCAGATCGAAATTTTCCATGTGTATCCTCAGAATGCAGCTATTATTCAGAACTGGAAATTTTTTGTAACATTACCAGTGACATATAATGTTACCAAAGTTACAGTAACAAATTCATATCTAATTGTGAATGGATGTTATCTCTTACAGATGCTTTTAAAAATATCCATCACTCACTGCAATGGGCCATATTCAACACAGCAATTTCTATCAGGTGCTAGCACTGCAAGGTGACAGAGATGAGAAGAGATGAGAAGCTGTGGTGACAGATGCACAGAATACCAGGTCACACGGCTCTTGGTGGATGCAAGTACACTGGAGAAAATATATCCTGTCCTGGGGTCAGGATCCAATGAGTCACCTCAACCTGACTGCAGGCCTGGCAGAGGACCTGTTTCCATCTCTTGCTCTTCTTAGGAATCAAGCCCTCCTTGAGCCCAGAGCAGCAAGTGGGGAGTTCAGTGTTCTTACTCCAGCAAATATTAGCTCTGTGTATTATTTATTCTGAGCACTTTTAGGTGACTCAGTTAAGGACTTGGCATGTGTGAGGACAATACATGTGGAATAGACCAGTGGTCTAGGTAATGATGATTGGAGAGTGAAAACAAAATCTGATAGAGTGTGAAAAAATGTCACAAGTCTGTAGCTGGTCAACAGTGAGAGTTTCTACTTTATCATTACTTGAGTTGCTTTAGGGTAGCTCCCTGTCCTCCCACTGCTTTCATAAAGCATGTGTCTCCTATGGGTTTTGTGGCAAGCCCCATAAAAATATTTCAGATAGCCTAGGTCACCTCAAGAGACGAGGACTGCAATGCTTGGGCTGCAGAATCGCATTTATGGTGTTACTCTTGCTTCTAACAATGTTTATGAATGTTACAGAAGTTTTTCTTATGTGGAAAGGGTGAGTAAGAAGTAAAAGCAGAATGTGAGAGGTTGAGAGTTTTCCATCTTTCCAGAGTAAAACTCGCATGTTGATGTTTCATCCCTCTAATTGAAATGTCAGAGGTATAAGATCCCTCAGAGAAATGGCGTATCATATCTGGGAAAGTGAATTAAGTCTCATTTTTTGAATAACCACTGAACAATCTGGACAGGGCAAAGTGTCAGGAGCTGGCAGATGTGATAAGAAATGAAGTAGCCAGAGGGATTGTTTTCCAATACAGTTGTTCTACGAGAACTGTAGAAATTCGCTTGTTTGATTAAACAAAAGACAGATACAACTCACCAGAGCTTCACAGCTATAATTGCCTTTGCTCTGGTATGTTTGAGAGCTTCAGCAAAGACAACATGAAAACAACCAGTGAAAACAATATCCATGGCTTTGCAAGTCTGCCAAAAGAAAACATGCTCAATGAGTCCCCATATATCTTCCTGCTCCACTGGGAGAAACTGAAGCATTTTACAGCAGGGGACATTGATTCCACACAAATCTTGCACTTGCTGAGGAAGAGTCAGTGTGAAAATAAATTGAAACAGTGTTTTAGATCTTGGCATTCTCAGGGATTAAAGAGAAACATCCATAATAATAACACTTTGGGATACTGTTGATCCACAGAAAAGCATAAATGGCTTGTTGAGAGATTGTTACTCACACAGGGTGTTTGCTTACAGCACTTCCTCAAAGCGCTGACTCTAGAGAAGAGCGCTTGTACCTGAGCTTTGTCAGTTCAAAACTGACAGGTACTGTGATATTATCAGCAGCAGTTTCTTATGGAAAACAACATTTTTGGTAATTTGATACAGTTGCCAATAAAATCCTAACCAAAATAAAGTCCTTCTGTCATGATTTTAAAGGGAACTTACACCTCAGTATCAGCTGATAGGGACCAGGTAAGTTTCAGAAACATTTATATGTAAGTCCAAATCCCAAACAGGCCTTCATATATCCATGAGTTCAAGATCACCACCTACTTTTCTTGCTGTCAACCTGTTTCAAATGTGGTAATTAATCTTTTTAACTCTAGAAGTCTTCATCTGAGAAAGTTATCTGTTCTCTTTGATGATCAAGGCACAAGCATTTTACTTACCTGTAATGAGATAGTTATGCCCTAAGACATGCTTATTGATGACTATAACAATTTTCCAGCTCAGAATAGCTCAATGACTGTGTATCTCTATAGCTACAGTATAAATGTATGGCACAACTGAGAATGTTTTAACCCACAACATTAATTGGTCTCTTCTAGTCCCTCCATATTGTAGCCTCAGAGCACATAAAAAGATTGTCTGGGCTTGTGTTAAGGCACCAGTCTAAGAGTCTGAGGATTTCCTCTGTAGCTGCTTCAGAATTTGCTTGTTCCTAGCAGACCTGAGTATTGGGCTTACACGGCAAGGGTTTGGGAGCAGGGGCAGGACTTGCATGAGTGGCCTCTCTGAGACGACACCAGGGGCTCAGACAGAGTCACTTCCAGCTGGATCCTCCCATGGGGAGCCCCACTGGAGCAGGTATCCATACTTTAACTCGCGGAGGTTCCCACACTGGAGCGAGTATATCCTGAAGGAAGCTGCAGCTCTTGGAGAGCCCATGCAGAAGAAGGCTGCTGGCAGAGCTGTAGCCTGTGGATAGGAGCCTACAGGAACAGCAGACATGAAGTGCTACACACTGACCACAACCCCCATTTCCCAGCCCTCTGAGTTGCTTAGGGGGAAAGCGGTAGAAGAATTAGGAGGGAGGTTGAGTCTGGGAAGGAAGGATTATGGGAGGAAGTTTTTTTTTTTAATTTTGTTTTTTAGTTTTAGCCAAAAAAGCCTAGAATGCAGATATGATGTCTAACGCAAAAAATTAGGAGATAAAGTATGGAAAGGTCACTGTAGTAGCAGATCCAGGACTCAAATATCCTCATTTCCTTGGTTTTATCTTCTTTTAAAATTTGTTTATACATAGTGATAAATATTAACGTTATTAAAAATTACAGTAAAGGTTATTCATCAATATTGTAAAGAGAGTACATTCAGTCTAAACCACAGTCATACTGGATTGAATTAGCATTTTACACTAAACCTGGCAGGCAGGAATAGGATGCAAACATGAATAGGAAAAGCACAGAGAGATATGGACTTGACTTTTGTTTCCTTATTGACCATTTCTTCCACTCTCATCAAAAAAATAATGGGAGAGGCACAAAAGAAATGATGAGTCATTTTGTCATGAAGTTTTTGCAGGCAGAGCCAGCCTGTGTTCAGCACAGCTCTCAGCTCTCACACAGCATGATCATACTGCAGTGCAGGTCTGGAGAGAGCACCCAGCGATGCTGCATGCCATTACACATATCAGAAAACTAAATCAAGCTGAGTTTAGAGTGGGGGCAAAAGATCCAAAATATTCAGGAGGAAAACATATATTTTTATTTATTTTTCATGAACCATTTCAAAGAGAACTTTTAACTGCTTAACTTAGGTGCTTAATTGTACCATTAGAGCCAGAAAGAAGCTGCAGGAGGGAAAAGAAAGCCCCAGTGTGGATTTACTAGGCACCTTTTGAACTGAAAGTAATCATGTTTTTCCTTCCTGCAAATCCAGGAGCCTAGAAGCAAGCCAGATAATAACATGTTAGAGTGACCTAGGTCCTTTGAAGTCCTCAGTAATCATAACTACAATTTCTGTAAGATTTAATGTGTATTTAGCTTCTTGTAGTATCAAACAATGTCATTAAATTAGGACTTTACTTCTTTTAAGCAATATACATTAAAAATGAAGTTGAGGAGTTTTTTTTTCCTCCAAGGAGATGACTACATTTGACCAGGAAATGGCACTTCTTTTTTGGAAAAATACAACATTTTACAGCAATTTATTAATTACTGTAAGCTTTCTATGGTGGCAGAGTGATTTAGTTCAGAATGAAATTCCCCAATTTTACAGTCATTTCCATAATTCCCTGATTTTACAGTCATTTCCATCTCTTTCCTGTTAAGGTCAGAAATGTAGAGTTGAATACAATAACTGCAAGAATAAATCTATTAAGTAAGGACATTATGCATCTGCTTAAAACTTTCGTCCAAAAGTGAGGTAGTTTGACACGTGCAGCACCTGAGGAAATGCATCGAGGTTTTGAGATATCAAAGCTTTAAAGAAGCATGAAGTTGGTTACCTGTAACAGCAACCTCTTTTCTGCTCCTTTGAAGATGAGCTCTTAATAATGGCACAACAAGAACTTTCCATAGCAGGCAACCTAAAGAAAATGCATCTTTTGTGCTCTTGAAGGTTCCTTTACATTAATGCCATTGTAAACTCAAAAACCAGACAGAAACATTAAGAGAAATAGCACACTGCTCATGCTCTTTTACATGAAAGACTTCCTTTGATCTCTTTGTCTAAGCTTTGATAGCTTCCCCACAGAACAGATCATTGTATAACATGCACAGCATTCAAAATTAATAAATTAGTGTGAAAGATAAGCCACTGGCATCAAACATGTCTTTAGCTTTGATGCTGGATTTGTGTTGCTAAGGGTCTTTGTTGGAGTTTTGCTGATAATTTTCTTTTCCTTTTTTTTTTTTTATTTTAGTTTTCTTTGTTTGTTTATTTTAAAATCAGAACACACTCTTTCTCCATGGAGAGTAACATCTTCATCCTCCAAATCTGAAATGCTGGAAAACTATGGAGAGGCTTGAATCCCAAACTGAGGTCTAGGATGTTACGTGTGTTTTGCTCCCTTCAAGATTGCACTGAAAGATCCTCCTTGGATGCAGTTTTTCTCACCTAACTTGAGTTGTTTAATCTCAAGTGACCAATGAGACTCCCTCTAAGAGCAACAGAAAGAGATGGGATCAGCTTTGAAAGTGTGTGTCAAAATAACTGGAAGAAGTTACTGTGTAGAGGCTTAATTGTCTACAGAGAGGTGACTTGTAAAAGCTGGGATATCCTGGGATTTACAAGACGCCCACATGTGACCACAGTATCTGGAAGCACTTACCTGGGTCAGTCCAGTCATGATGTCCTAATCCACCAGGTGATATTAAATATCTGGATTTAAGCAACTGAACTGAGTACCATTTCTGCATTTCTGTACACTGACCATTTCAGTGGGGCCCAGGTGATGGTCGTTGTCAAAATGCCTAAATTTCTACAGTTAGAAAAAGCTAATTCCATCTCTTATATTGGCCTAAATCTGTCTCCCACACCCTCACTCTCAAAACAAGGGACAATATAATTTTCAATACTTCTTATTGCTCCTAATAAAACGTCAAAATTAACCCCTGAACGCTTTGAAGAACAAGTGTTTTACAAGTGATACCTACTTGCTGCATGATACAGAATCATCCAATGTAATCACAAGTAACATTTCCGTCTTCTATATTCCCAAAGTAACTTTTTTTCTTTAAGACTCAGTTCTTTGATATAATAATTTAAAATATTTTGGTACATACTATAGCTGTAATATTGACTATGAGGAAAATCTGGCTGTCATCCCACAGGTTCCTCCATATTTTGTAGCTTCAGGACTTCATCACTGACCACTTTCTGAGCCCTTTGCTCACCCACATGGCGCAGAGGTCCTGCTGCACAGCAGCTTTGTCTTCTGAGAAGATGGAAAAATTCACTCCAAGTAAGTAAAAATTAACATTCTTTCACAGTAATACGATGAGTGGGGGAAAAGTATTTGTCAGCTGAGCTGTAGGTGTGATTTTTCTGCTTAGCTGCTCTGCATGGTAATTTAAATAATAGTAATGAAAAAAAAAGCTGAACGTACTCCTGAGTAAAGTATAAACCAACAGAAGGAAAACAAACATGCATAATATAAAAGGGGATATGTATAAAAACTATATTTGAACTGAACGATAAAAAAGAAATTTTAACATGTTTGAAGCTTACAATTTTTGCAGAATGGTTTAACAGTGTATTCTATTTCTTTAGATGTATTTGTATGACACAGGCAACTACAAGATAACATTCAGAAACACTGACTAGCACTGATGGGCTGATTTGGCACTGGAAATCACGTTGGAATTGAAAACTGAATGACTAGACTATCTCAGGGAAGATTTGACCTGAACAAAGGTGCAGTGCTTATATGAGCCAATTAATTTCTAAAGCATTACCTAATTTCCAATATGGCATTTAGTAGTTGTTAATTTTTTTGCACCACATCTGAATATGCTATTTATGATTTCAAAACCTTTCTTGAATATCACTAAAATAAGAACTTTGAAAAGGAAATCTTTGCTTCTTAAGTAAGATGAGAGGTTTCCTGCAGCCATGATGTTACTGGGGCAGAACCTCAGAAGAGCTGAAATTGTGCTATACAGTCCTTTGCAAGAATGGGTAATTAAAATAAGGTGTCTCTTAAGCTGTCAACCTAAGCTTTCTCTGTAGTTCATGGGAGAGAGAGGTACCTTCAGTGAGTAACTCAGCTCTCTAGTTGGAGACTGTCATCAGATGGCAAGAATCATCTCTCAGGAGATTTTGTCTGTTCATCGAGTCAGAACAATAATTGCCAAAGACTTGAGTCCGGTGATTAGAGGGAGGACACTTTTCCATATTGAAAATTGCTGAATGCCACTGGGAGTGCTGTGCTACCAACAGAACAGAGCCAGGGTCTAAGACAAGGCAGCAAAAATTCAGTGGTGCTTGGGTAAGACCTGGAGAGTCTTGTCTGACTTCTGATTAAGACTAACACACACATGAAAAATCTTGTATCAGCCCACAGGTACCATGGGTCTATTCTTGGCAAAATTGTGTTATTGAAAATATCAGTGAGTGGTGAATGCAGTTAAAATTTGACCTTTCAAATGACTGTCTTACATTATCCCATGAAACAGCTTCACAAGTGTTAATAGGATTAAATATGCTGGATTCCTCCATTTGAAAAGTTTTTGGTAATGAACTGGTAAACAGCTACTTTTAGAAAAGATTATCAAATCTTCTTGAAGGTTCATAAAATAACCTCCATTAAACTTTACCTTTTTTTTAATTTATTTTCAATATATTTAACACAATTTAATTATTTTTCTCTCTTTTCACTTAGGCTTTTATAACAAGAACAATTACATCTCAAAATGAGGAAGAAGAATTCAGATAATGAAATTAAATTACTACCTTTTCAATATCACTTTTCCTGTAATTTTTAAATCTAATTTTGTAAATAGCTTTTGCTTATCTGAAATGATAATTTTCCAGTAATTTTCTCTTTGTTGAAAATGTTGATGGCTCTGCTGTCATTTTTGGACTTTTAAAGACTCCTGCATGGCTTAGAAAATTGTAGAACATTTTAAGATAGATTGATGGTGGAGGGAACAACAGAAATACAAAATATTGTAATCATTACTTTATATAACACTCTTAGTTAATATAATTATGAAATAACCCCTAAGGGATAAATTAAGTGCTGAAATGAATGTTAAGGTAAGTGACAGAATGTAAGTTAGTCAATGATAGAGCTGGTTAAATAGCACCCAATGAATAATATATATGACTTGAACTCTCTTGAATGCATAATGCAGGGAATATTCTACTGAATTATTTATCCTGTCAGAAAGCAGGTACATGTGCCAAATCTGCAGCAGTTCTCTGAAAGGATTCAGACTCCTGGGGTATGAGGTGATTTCTTACTGGAAAACCAGAGAGTGGTCTGTCAAGAGGTTGATGATCTGAGGTGATTTAGGAAGAAAAGTCTCATATGAGCACCATTGTAGGTAACACCTCAAAGTAATGACCTAAAAGATAATACGAGGCCAAGTGTCCTCCCATCCATTAGAATGTGCATGTGGGATGGAGGCCACATAACCTAATGCTACCCTCAAGTACCAGAGGAAAGGTTTTTGCAGCAAGATCTGTTTCAATTTTGAAGCCTTATAAACATAAATAAACCTGGCTTCCTTTTACTATGTTACCATCTTTAAAAAAATGCAAACTGATATTTAGCTTGAAAAATTTAGAAAAATACATCAATATTTAGATCACTTCAAATGCTGATGAAATTTGGATACTTCAATCCCTTAACCTTTCCAGAAATTTTTTATTTCCCAAATTATCATTAATGTCCATTAGATATCTGAAAAATGGTATGATCCTTTGAAATCCCAGTTCCAGAGTGATTTCATTAGGCAGCACTGAATGTTTGGTTGCTATTGCAGATGTCTGAAAGCTAATGAGATTTAGGGTCTACAGATCATTCAGAAACTCCCCCTGCTGTACAGGTTTAGCTTACTTCACAGCACACATGTCCCTCCTACAAAGATAATTAATGATGAGAAGCATAATCACTTTAATTGTAAGACACTGAGCAATGTCTGTGTAAACTGCACAAAGTTTGGTCTATTAAACTAAGCCCAAATATGGTTCAGCAGCTAAAAAGCCAAAAGCTGTGTCACAGTGGCCTGGGAAGGACAGCAGGGAAGTCATCATTCCTGCAAGACAAGTTAACAAAGGCTTAAAATTAAATATTTCCTCTTACAGGGAAAACTAAGTTTCAGCTAAACACAGGCAAAATATCAGCACTTTGAAATGTTTATTGTTGTTTGAATATTAAAACATTTAATATCGAATTGAAAATATCTTCATCTATCTATTGTGGTGTTTCTTCTTTTGAAGAAGTAAAAAATTTTCATTATTAAGGGTGATGATTTACTTTCATTTATTTCAGAATGTTCTTATGCAAAAATAACTACATTCATAGAAAGGTTATCATCCATCAGAACATCCTGAGAACTGAAGGCGAAGTCTGTCTTAAATTTCTGGAGGATAATTACATTTGGTAATTGAGGGAAAATTTAAATGCAGCTGGTCCAGGTTAGCTCTGCTTCCACTGCATCTAGTTTGCTAGGAGAATTACAATAAAATGAAAAATAATCAATATAAAGTTGAAAATAATTTGTTTAAATTAAAGTCAGCTCACTGAGGGATGTATTTCTGTGGTATCCTTGCATTATTAATCTCATTGTAAAAAGGTTCAGGTTTGATTTGTATTGTAAAATTTATCCTCCAAACTAAATCTATTGACTAGAAGAAGTGTCATTTATGATTCCTGAGATAACAATTGCATCACAAAATAAATAATCTCATTTTCAACCACTATGGTGTTGGAAAATCACAAACAACTGTGAGGTTTGCTGGGTTTTGGTGTTGGAAAGCTGGAATAGCTTTTGGTGTGCTTGCTAGAATTCACTTCAAAATCCGCTGTGAAAAATGCCTCTACATCCCTTCTTGCAAAGCCTTCTTTCAGCTGTGCTTCCCTCCTCACATTATCTTCCCAGTAGTTGTAGAGAAAGTAGGTAAACTCCAAAATGGCCCCATTACTTTTACATAAGTATTACAGAGTTATATTTTTAACAGCTGGAACAGTGATTCTTATTGATTTTAGGGTTTCTTGGGATTTAGATTTGCCAGTGGAGGGATGTAGAAATAAGATAGCATTTGCAAAGTGCTGTAAAACTTCCCTTTATGACAGGTGTTTCACCTTTTCATCATACTTTGTCTGTAGGTGTGTGTATAGTAGAAAAAACTGTAAGAAATTGCTTCTACTTTCTGTCTAATAATTTACCTCTTTCAGAACCCTAAAGCAGTCTAAAAACTCCTTCAGTTTACATCCTCTGACAGACATCTGAGTCTAAGGCTCACATTTCAATGTCTGAGGGATTTTTATACCATTGCAAAGGGAAGGTTTGTGGCTTTCTGAAGTAAAAAAAACCGATCAACTACTTCAGCTGTGGTGAGTGGGCTTGCAAAATGCAAACCAATTGTGTTATTCCCAGAGGTGTCTACTGCAACATAAACAGATAGATTTAGAACCCTGAATTGACAAATGGAATCTGGAAAACTCATACACCCACTGCACTGGAGGGTCCTACAATTCAGCCGTTATAGGATTAATCTTTGTGGTATGCTTTCCTGACTTCTGTTCAGCAGTTCCCATTCATCCAACCTATGACTATTGAGAAAAGAAGCTGACACAGGGGAGAGGTGGAGAAGTTCAGTAAAGCCCTGGAAAGGGCCTACATAGTCAGCTGAGCCTGATTATGTCTCAACTATTTAGTTTTTATTGAGGCAAGATGGGGTTTGGATTCTTGGAATGTTTTGCTGAAGTAGTTGGCTGTGTAAGTACCCCTCCCCAGTAATAAATAGAAGTGGATTTATTTACTTTTTTTTTTTTTGCTAAAGATTAAACTACCCTTTACTGAACATAGTTTAATAGTGTGACTTTGAAGTGACATGCCCTTGAACCTGATGCTTTTCAATACTATAGGGTTAGATATACCCAAAAGGTTAATTGATACAACACTACAATCATACAATCTGGGGAGCCCCTGGTGGTCTAGTGGTTAAGGATGTGGCGCTGTCACCGCCGAGGCCTGGGTTCGATTCCCGGTCAGGGCCACTCCCCCGATGGAGCTCATTAGCCCTGTAAGGCAATCCATCTACGTCCCGAGGGCCTCGCTGCCACCGTCCAAGCTCGCTTGGCCCCGGTAGATGAATCTTAGGATTAAAGGGTGGGCTCAGTTCCGCGCACACTGTGTCTCACCTAAAAAATCCAGTGCGCAGGCTGGAAGGTGTAAAGACCTTCCCCAGTTCTTCGTTCGTGAAGACTGGCCACTACTACAATCTGGTACAGGATAAAGACTGGGAAATACACTAGAGGGACTGAAAAAATATTTTAAGGCAAGACTTTTTTCTTTTTTTTTCTTTTT
Organism: Empidonax traillii; assembly: GCF_003031625.1. Lineage (NCBI taxonomy): Eukaryota > Metazoa > Chordata > Aves > Passeriformes > Tyrannidae > Empidonax > Empidonax traillii. The sequence continues at coordinate 95,696 of NW_020956279.1, read as the reverse complement.
TTTTTTCCTGTTTGTTTGTTTGGTTTGTTTTTTTTTGTTTTTTAAACAGAATTAAACAGCTCTGATTAGGTTGATTTCAGAGCAAGCTGTTAATACAACATCTCTCACAATTATTAAACAGTCAGTTTGAGAGCTGTCTCTTGGAAACATTATTTCAAGGTGTTTCACACTCCACAAATGTCTGAGTTTTTATCCTGGTATCACAGAGAACAAAAAATGGCAATTGAGATTGCTGTTGGAGCAACGGAAAGAATTAGAGGACAATGAAAATTTGTTAATAAGTTTATATTTTGAGAAGAAACTAAAACATGAATACAATTAGAATACAGCCTTTCCTCAAACTAACCGTAGGCTGAATTTTTTTGCCTAGCACCTAAGGCTTCCATTAGGATTTTGTACAATAAAATGGGATCAACTGCTAAGCATGTCTCACCAGTACATTTCCCACTGAAGTCCATGCCTGTCTGCAGTAGCTGAAAGCTCAGCCTCTGGAGCAGGTGTGGATATGGCATGTGCCACCTGTCTGGTGATGAATCCTCAGTGGTGCAACACCTCAAGGCTCGCCCTGTCTCAACAAGTCAGTCCAGAAACGAGATGTGCTTTTATTCTGCATTAATGCCAGGCAAAGGCAGAATAACAGTTTTTATGACTTGTCAAATCATCTTTGAAGCAGAAAATATCCATTGCAGAAGAGTATTCTCAAGGAAATATTTAATAAAATTATTTTTTCTTCATGTTTTCTGAAAAAAAAAAAAAAAAAAAAAGGTTGAATGCCTCCAGTAAATGTTAAAATGAAATGTCATTTGAGTTGAGGTTGTTCCTCACATTCATTTCTCATTTTAATTATGGTTCTTTTTTTTTCTTCTTTTAATTACAAGGAAAAGCCAGAAGGATGACATTTAGAAAAGGTTCCAAAACTTTTGGGTAATTATGGCAGAAAGTATATTTTCTAGTTTCCAGGTTTTGATTCTGGGTATGAATGATGTTGTCCTCCATTTCACTTGATTAGCAAAGACAGCATGTGTGCCTGCATCACTGACTGCTGTGGCAGAGGGATGGGAGGAAAGGGCTTGAGTTTGCTGTGATACATTGTGGTATCTGCACTGGGGAAGCGTCTTTGCCAGTAGTGAAGTTCTTTCCAAGGGATTGCATTGCCACTGAAAATGGGAAACCCTTGATTGTACCTTCTATGTATGAACTCATCTGTGGTTACACCATGAGGGAAAAGCCATTCCACACAACTGAGCATGGGCATAAGGCAAATTCACACCTAAATTCAACACTTCCAGGGCAGTGAATGAGAAATATGGGCACGTACAAGGTTTCTTGGAAAAGGATCATCCTGAATTGCTATGAAATGCTTTTTCATGATGAGAAACCAATTGAGCGTGTTACAAGACTGTTTAAAGTTCTCCAAAAAGCATACCAGGATAAGCTGGTTATGATTAGATACACTGAAACTGGTCTTTCTAGACTCTACGACCCAACTATAGTTGATTCCTACCTAAGCCCATGCTGTCTATTTGCATAGCAACAGTTATTGTGTGGCAATACAGCTTTTGATGGAGATTGTCAAGTAGCTGTGAGACAATTTTGCAGATTGATTTGAAAGACAGAACACTGCGCAGGTGAAAATTTGGAGCAGCCCTACCACTGACTTAACTGCCTCTAAAGAAAGCACATACTCTTTGATAAGACAGCATGCCTGGAAGAGTTAGAATAGGTTGCTAGGGAACATGATGCTGTAGTGAAATCAAGTAGGCTATTCAAACTAATTAGGCTAGGAAGAATGTGTGTTGTGTTTTTTTTTTTTTTTTTTAATTCATAAGATGGCAGTTACAAATAAAAAGACGGCAGTCAATTATGTTTAAAAAGATCACTAATATTCAGAGAGGGGTCATATTCTCTCTGAATAAAAAGGGCTTTGAAAGCTATTTGAACTGAAAATGAGCTGAATTCCTTTAAAAAAAGAATGAAAAAGGCAAATTGGTCTAACCTAACTTCAGCAACTAAGTTAGAGGCCAAGAGTAAGTCAGCTGGTTGGGCTGCTTGTATAGTCTATTGAAACAGATATCTTCACAGGACATAGCATCATAGAATGGCTTTGATTGGAAGTGACCTTCAAAATCATTAAGTTCCAACTCCTCTGTCACCTTTCAATAGATCAGGTTGCTTAAAGCACTATCAACCCTTGAACACTCCCAGAAATGGGGCATCCACAACTTCTCTGGACAACCTGTTTCAGTGTCTGACCACTCTCATATTTCTTCCTAATAACTAATCTAACTTACTCTCTTCCGGTTTAAAGATGTTCTTCCTTCTCCTATCTTTCTTGCCCTTGTCAGTAGTCTCCTATCTTTCTTGTATGCTCCCTTTAGGTACTTGAAGGCCACAAGGTCACTCTGGAACCTTCTCCAGGATGAACAAACCCAGTTCTCTCAGGCTTTCTTCACAGGGGAGGTGTTCCATCCCTCTAATCATGTGTGTGGCCCTCCTCTGGACTTGCTCCAACTGGTCAGCGTCCTTTCTCTGCTGGGAACCACAGAGATGCAGTACCCCAGGTAGGTTCACAAGAGCAGAGTAGAGGGGCAGAATCCTCTCCCTCGCCCTGCTGCCCACACTGCTTTCTTGAGCTTGTCCAGGTTCCTTTGGATGACATCTCATCCTTCGGATGTTATCAACAGCACCACTCTGGGTGTCATCTGCAAATTTATTGAGGGTGCACTGGATCCCTTTGTCTATGTCATTAAGGAAGATGTTAATTAGCAGTGGTCCTGATACAGACCACTGGGGTACACTGCTATCCATCAGGACTCTGAGACAGATAAAAAATATCTTTAGCCTTTCCCTTGTCCACTGATGTATTCACTCCATCACTCCTAGGCCACTGGATTGGTCAAGCAGGACTTGCCCTTGGTAAAGCCATACTCTTTGTCCCAAATCAGTTTTCCGTGTACCTTAGCACAGCTTCTAGGACTATCTGTTCCATGATCTTCCCAGGCGCAGAAGTGAGACTGATGGGTTGGGAGTTCCCAGGGTCCCCCTTTATACTCTTTTTAAAGATGGATACAATATTTCCCTTTTTCCAGTCACCTGAGTCTTCACCTGACTGGCGTAACTTTTCAAATATTGTGGAGACTGGCTTGGCAACTACATCAGCCAATGCCCTCAGGATTCTGGGATCTGATTTGGTCCCGTAGACTTAAGCACATTCAGGTTTCTCAGGTGATCATTAATCTGATTTTTAACTACAGTGGGAGTGACTTTGCAGCCCCAGTCTCCATCCTGCTGCTCATTCATTCTAGAGGTGTGGGAGGAAAATTTGCCATTGAAGACTGAGGCAAAAAGTTGTTGAGCACCTCAGCCTTCTCCTCATCCATTATTGTCAGTTTTCCAGCATTATTTATTGGGAAGAGGGAATACACCTTCCTTGACCTTTGTTTTTTTTGGTTAAAATACCTGGAGAAACTTTTCTTGTTATTCTTTGTGTCCCTTGTCAAGTTCTGTTTCAACTTTACCTTGACCTTCCTCACCTACACAACAGATCTTCATCTCCATGTTCTTCCCAGGTCACCTATTATTGTTCCCACCATCTGTGCTTATTTCCCTTTAATTTGACCAGCAATTCTCTACTCAGCCATGCCAGTCTCTTGCCTTCCTTGCCTGATTTCTTACTCCTGGGGATTGCCAGTGCTTTCACTCTACGGAAGAATTCCTCGAAGTCTGACATCTCTGTTCTGCTCACTTGTCCCTGAGGACAGTCCCCAAGGGAATCTTATTAACTATATCCTCAAAGAACAGGGTTTGTTTTCCTAAAGTTCAGAGGCCTACTCCTTACCTGAGTCATATCCTTCGTGACTGCAAACTCCACCAATCCATGATCACTGCAGTCGAGGCTGCCCCTAATCTTGATGTTCCCCATTAGTTTGCTTACATTGGTGACCACGAGATCAAGGATGATTCATTCCATTCTATCTTAATTGTTTATTTAAGGATGTCAACATCTTTTTAATGTTAGGTAATGGGAATACTCAGAGAAAGTCTTCTAAGAAGAAAGATGCTTCCATATCTATCTGTAGAACTTCTGCAGTTTTATTCTTTGTCACTTATGGATATGCTACTGCTGTTTGGCTTGGAAAATTCAGAAATAAATTTTTCGCCTGCTGTCACCCCTTTAACAGATTCACCACTTTTTCTGAACTGCAAAGACAATGAGGTTTTCTTGCTTTATCAGCTGTTAACCCTGGCTATCAGAAAAGATGGATAGGAAGCTTTGCTCCTTTGGTCTAGCTCTTGTCTTCCTATCTGCTCAAATCCATTTAGTCTGTTGGACTAAATTGCCTTCATATCTGCAGACCATGTTCATAAAGGCATCACCATAAAATGCACAGAAAACTTGATGTGGCTTGGGTAGAGCTGCACTAATGATACACTAATAATAAATACCAGTTGTTCCAGAAGACCCTCAGAATAGCATGTGAGGTAGGAAGATTTTGAGTTGATGCCCAGTGAAATGCAATGAAGAGTTTTCATTCCCCTCATGAAGAATATTTCAGTTTATCTTTCATGTAAACAATAAAATCTTGAAGGTATTAAAGCAATTTCCACTGTGCATTAACTAAATGTCAAATACAAAAGAAACTAAGCCAAAAAGGAGGGAAATAATAGTCCTATTATGTGTTTGTGTTGTCATTTACTGTTTGGATCTATCTGTCTTATTTTAACTAGGCTGTATGTTTTGGAGAGATAAAACAATACTGACATCATGAAAAGAAATGCAAGCCTTTTAAAAAATAGAGAAGGATGTGTAAATAAGCACGAAGTAGAGATTTCATTTTTAAAAAGGATTGACATCTTTATTAAACGCTTCATCATGTATTCCATTAACATTTGCACTCTTTCTATTTGTACAGTCTGCTGTGGAGGGTAAAACACTGGTAATTCTTGGGTTTTACCCAGAGCTCACATGTATTTTTCTCTATTTGTGCTGTTGTCATCTCTCATTAGCTTGGCAGGCTGTGCTTTAGTGCCCTTTTCTCTTCCAGTTCTCTCTAACAGCAGCTACAGTAAAGAGTTAAACTTGGCAGTTGCTTGTTCCAGAGCCTAAATTCTTAGCTTTGTATCTCACTAGTATTTTTTGGTTTTAAAGCTGGCCTCACATGCAGGTCAACTTCTCTGCAAAATAGCTGTGAAGGTCAGACACCTATGGTACCTATGAAACTCTCAAATTTTTGCCTTTTGAGTAATCACACTTCAAAATTGATATTCCATGACTACTCTCCACTAGCTGTGAATTACTTCACAGCACAGAAGAGTTGAAAATAAATATAGCTGTTTCTCAAGAAAATGGTGAAAGAGTTCACATCCAGATGAGAAGAGTTCACTTCCAGATGAACCCAAAAATTTTTAAGGAAAAGTTCATAGATGGTCAGCACCATCTGCACTATTTTCCTTTGAAAGTAGTGAAAGCAGACATGATAATACTGCACTAAACAATCCATACAGTAGAGAAAATGAACTCAGCATACCATTTTGTTCTTTTACCAAAAAAAAAAAAAAAAAAAAAAAAAAAAAAAAAAAAAAAAAAAAAAAAAAAAAAAAAAAAAAAAAAAAAAAAAAAAAAAAAAAAAAAAAAAAAAAAAAAAAAAAAAAGAAGAAAAAGAAACAAACACACTCAAAACTGATGAGAAGAAACCATAGAAGTAATGATATAACTGTTGCTGCTGAGTATCACTGAGGGTAACAACCTGACAGAATTGTTACTGCATTTAAACTGGCCATAACTACATGCATGATTAAAATAGAAAGGCCTATATTACAGAGGAATCAAAACATTTATTCTTTGGAGACTTAATCAATGGTACTGACTAGAAGGAAATTCTCCTTTGGACAGGTTATTCTGTAAGTGTTGACTGTGACCTTTCTTTCACCTCATTCTTGTACTGAATTTTGTCTCCTGTGTGGGTGCTGAACTGGTCTACCAATTACTTTTTGAATGACCTCCAGTTGAATTTTACAGCTGCAGTCTGCTGTTAGCACTAGCACTTACATTTTCCATTATTTTCTGTAAGGAAATTTATATCTTAAGTAAATTTCTTTTTATATCTCATATATGTGAAAATCTTCAGAACAGACCATGTTACCAGGTAAGAACTGCTGCATTTTGCTTTGATAAATAATTTTTTCCTTATCTTTTACAATGTACTTTCTCATAAGTTTCTTTTTGAACTATGAATCATTGTTCACAAAACCAATTCTTGACCGTTGGACAAGGTGTAATGATTATAAACAAAAAGAGGTTGTATTAAGATTAGATAAAAATAAGAAATTTTGAGTAGTGAGGGTGGTGAAACACTGGAACAGACTGACCAGAGGAGCGTTGGATGCTCCATTTCTGAAAACATTCAAGGTCCAGTTGGGCAGGACTCTGATTAACCTGATCTAGTTAAAGATGTCCCTGCTCATTGCAGAGGGGTGTTAAGCGCCTTTAAACATCCTTTCCAACCACTCTGTGATAACAACCAGTAAAAGCTCAATATGGAAGTACTGAAACTGAAAATAATTTAAATAGCTGATTATGAAATGTGACCCAATAATTATAATAATTAACCTAAAATCACAAGTTGTGTCATGCAAATTCCACTCTCAGTCAGGAATGAAGAACTCAGATAAGCCCCTTTGACTCATCATTGAAGTCATCTGAAATGGAAAAGAAAGGGGGGGGATCTCAAAACAGTCTTAGAAACTTCATCATTTAGGGAAAAAGTCAAACAGTACCAGCAGGTGAAAGAGCAGAGTTGGGGACTTCTCTTATTAGGGAGTTGAGGACAAATACAAAGGTTGATTGTGAAATCACTGGAAACACATTCAGAGTAAGCTGCCCTAGAAATAACACCATTTTCTCACAGTCTCACAGTTTATGTAAACCTAATTTGGGGTTTCTTTTGGTTATTTTGTTGGCTATTTTGAGGCATGGAAAAGAAAAATTATTCTCATTCCCACTTTTATTATGATGCATGTCCCTCTCTTAAAAGACTCACTGCTGCTTCTAGACTCCTACATTAAGTGATACTGGAGATCAGTCTTTGCTCCAGAGACCAAATCATAAGTGTAATTATGCTTATGTTGCTAAATCCTCATGGCCTCCAGAAGAAGAAGATAACTGCACCCAGGGTGTTCGGTGTGAGTTGTCCTTTGGCCATGACAGCTGCCAAGCTGTGCCAGAAACTGCTCAGGGCAGTATTTGTCAGCCTCTGTCCATGGAGTGGAGATGGGGTTGAAACATCCCTTGGCCCACTTTAATCCACTCACCTGAGGCAGTGCACACCACAGTCACCTACAGCAGGGGTGTCCTCAGGGAGGGCAGAAGCAGAGACACTGGCCTGTGAAAGCTACAGTCTTGTGTAACAGAGGGCTCCAAAGCTGTTGTATGTCTGAAGGGAACTGGATCCTGGGGGGTGAAACCTGCAAGGGGTTACTTGAAGTGCTTGTTTTTCTTGAACAGAGATGATTTGTATTTTATTTAAACAAACATGACAAGACCGGATATTAGTTTCTAAATATTTTTAAATTAAATGAAAACATATAAAGCATGTCCTTATTTAATGGTTGAGATGCCAATCAAGTAGAATGAAAAAGGTGTTTTAAGAAAGGTTGTCAGAGGGTGAGGGCTGCACTGACTGCAAAGGCACTTTGCTTAAATTTTTTTCATTAAGATGCTCAATTCTATCCTCAATTTTAGAACAAAGGAAAACACAGAAACATTTTTTAATTAAAAAATTGGGGCTGGGGTGTTACGTCCTTCAGAGAACGAATTTAGGGATCCTGAAGAAGGAATGGGGTAAAATAAAAATAAAAAATAAAAAATAAAAAGAATGAAGGGAAGACGTCTCAGCTCTGTGAGAACTGGATGTGTGACAGGATGGGTAGAAAAAAGAAGTAGAAAAAATCTATGTATTCACTGACATTACCACCAAGTTTTAGAAATCCCCATGACTGAAGCTGAAAACAGTGGGAGCACTGGAAGTTAAAACTACCTCTGTTTTGTCATTGCCTTGAAGCTATAAAGGACAATTTTTTTTTTTTTTTTTTTTTTTTTTTTTTTTTGTAAAGAAGAGAGTGATTTGGCTTCCACTTACCCAGAGTAGAAGGACTATAGCCAGCAGGTCCAGGAAGGTCAGTTTTCCCCTCTATTTGGCAGTTCTGAGACCAGATCTGGAGTGTTGAATTTAGATTTGGACTCTCTAGTACAAAAAAAGATACTGATATTCTGCAGTGAGTCCAGGAAAGGCCACTGTGATGACCAGGGAGCAGGACAGAGCACACAATGTACAGGGAGAACCTGAAAGAGCTGGGTCAGTTCACTCTGGAGAAAAAAAAAGCTTAAGGGAGACCTCAGTGCTCTCTGCAACTACCTGCTGGTAGGACACAAAGACAGAGACAGATTCTTCTCTAGTTAGACTGAAGGAAGAAGTATTTTCACCATGGAAGAGGTCAAATACTGGACCACGTTGCCCAGATAGGGTGTGGAGAGAAACACCCTGGGAAATATTTAACACAGTGAAAAATAGCCCTGAGAATATTGGTCTGATTAGCTCTGCTTCGAGCAGTGCGTTGGAATAGGTGACCCCTAGGGGTTCCTCTCAACCTAAATTATTCCTTGACTATATTATAGGTAAAATCAGAGTGCTCTTGCTAGCAATGTAAGGTCTGCCAAAGCAGGAAAACAGTACTCAAAGTGGGGGAAGTAAAGCAAGAAGCATGTGAGAACTGGGAACTTCTGCCTTAGAGACAAGTTGCACCATGTAAAATAATAGCTTCCTCTGCTTCACAGATGTGAGATATAGGTCCTGTTACCTCCTACAGGAGGAAATGGAGCCAACATTCCCTAGGAATGAGCAGCTCCCATCTTTTGCTGCAGGGCAGGCTGCCTGTAACAGCAGCAAGCACTTTGCTGCATGAGAGCAGCAGCTGCTGAGCCAGTTGCTCTGCAGCACCCGATGGATTAAGAAGCTGCCTCTCTCAGGGAAACCCATGACTTTTTCACAAGGCAGCAGTTTCCACTGAAGATTACACCCATAGCTCCCCAAAATGTGCCATGCCAATAACAGACAAATGCATGTATTAAGTGTCAGCTGGCTTTGGTTGGCCTGTCTCGAACAGCTGTGAGAAACATAAGATACTCACCTACATCTTAGTAAACCACTTGAATACTTTTTGTACTCACTGACAAGAAATGGGGGTGGGAAAGAGTTTTTTTCTTTGTTTGACTTTTGGGTTTGTTTGTTTGGAGGTTTTGTTTAGGTTTGTGGGGTTTGGTGGTTTTTGGTTTGGTTTTATTCCATTGTAAAATTTTCCTCACTGATTATAATTTCAGCTCCTCAGTAGGATGAATTTCTCATTCTGGAGCTTATTTCTCTTCATTTATATAGTGAATTAGTCAACTGTGGGCCTCTGTACTGTAGCTGTCTAGATATGGTCAGAAAAATCTCACCTAAAGAGCTATAGAGTGCCCATAGTTCTACTGGAATGGCTGGGACTTACTGGTGTCCAGCTTCCCAGAAAACCACATTCAAAATGTCACAAGACATCCATATGGATTGGACAATTTACACCACAGCAAATAAAGAGCATGTAGAATAGTAAAAATAGGTACATCTGTGTGCATAAATACAAAAGGGATATTTGGACTCTGCGAGACACTCTCTGTTACCACTTCTGTACTTCTGCCTCGTATGGCAAAAGTGCTAATAGTAAAGAATAATTTATACTATAGTTACAAAGTACACAGGGGGGATTAGAGTGCTGTGGGGTTTTATGTTTGATTTTAAACTACCTATTTTTTATCTTATAGCAGTATAATATGGGAAATCATGCTATAGAGGACTGAATGAAGTCTGCATCCCACTGCTATTGTTGCTGGCTCATAGTGTTAAAATGTTACCTGTGATTCTGATAGCTCTGCAGATTGGTGCAGTGTTCTTCGTGGCCAGTATGTAAAACACTGCTGCTGAAAAAAAAAAAAAAAAAAAAGGAAAAAGTCTCTCCAATAAGAGAGAGTTTCTTTTAATAGGTGTGGCAAAGATATGCACCCTAACGGCACTGCTCCTTTATTACTTTGTTATGAGCTGGACGTGTATCTGAGAGGCTATTTCAGCCTACAGGTTTCAAAAAGCTTTAAAGCACTGTGTCCTTGAAAAGTCCTCAGTCTTGTCTGTGTAATGGAAAACTTACAACTCTCATGAAAGCAGTTTGCGGTGTAGCACACCTGCACACAAACATCCAGCCTGGTCGGCAGCCAACAGTCTGCGCTAGAGAGGTGCTGGGTGTCCTTTGATCCCATTTAGTTTCTATGGGAACTGAAGGTACTTAGCACATTGCAGGATGTACCCAGCTGCATACATCTTCAAGGTGTGCAGCCTTCAAGATAAGAGTATATGATTCTTAATTGTAAATTCTTCCTTCTTCACAGCTGGTACAGGAAGTTGCCAGAAATGGGTCCTTTTCTTCTGCTTGAACATGGACTCTCAAGCAAGGTCGGGGTTAAAAATTAAAGAGGTTGGTTATTCTTTTAAGCTCTGTTTTTCTTATAGGTCATCATGATTACAGATAAAAGAGAAACTGTCATAACTAATTTTAGTCTTGAACCCTGGGCTGCATACTTTCACAGAAGACAACAATAATTAACCCTTATGTTCCTAAAGTAATACAAGTTCTGATGCATTTCAGCAAGACTGGACAATATTTGCAAATGAAACAATGAAGACCACAAAAATGCCAATCTCCTGTTCTGAATTTGTCTCAGCTACCAGGATATTAACTGTCAATGTAGCATGCTCTGGAAAACTTGCAATAGCAAACCCAGCAATATAGTAGGAAAGAACAAACCAGATTGGAGTAGCACAAGAACAACTGCCTTATTATTTTCTCATACTCAAAAAATCTTCCATATTCAAACTTTTTCCTGAAAATTAAGCATGTTGGGTATCTGATTGGGAATGTCAAAATATTTATTAATACCTAGTGGCAATCCCCCAAACAGGATGATGTGCAATTCACATATTCTAAAATTCAGTCCTTTCTTAATTTGAATTTTGGGAAACTCACTGTTTGATTTCTTTCTGGTGATTTTGGACAGCTTCTTTGCCTTTTCAATGAGGAAAGCACACACGATCTCTCACAAATACTATTTTGTTAAAGCTTTTTCTGGTGTTATTTTTGTCTAGACCCCAAGAATCAAATCTCTTCCTGAAGAAGATACTGAACTGTATGAGAAATTTTTGCCCTACAAGATTTAGTGTGAATGTTCTTATCCAGTTTTCACTCAGTACTTTTGTTGATTTTAGTCTAGGTATTCCTCAGTGAGCTCTTTTCAGAATTTTGTATCCAAACTTGCTGCTTGGTGAAGAACCCACTAGAAGTGGAACTGCAGACAGGAGTTATTAGTCAGGTATGGAAATTCAATTCCTTTGAGTGTGATCCTCAGGTTTAAATCGGATAATCGCAGACATTGTGAAACTGCAGAAAAGGCAATTTCCAGATATACCCTTTTCAGCAGGGTGAGCTGCCAAATAATTTCAAGAGGGAATTTCAGTAGCTGCAAGAATTAACTGCAGAGTCATGCAGGCTGCTAAGCGGGGTGCAGTAGGCTGAGGTGGAAGCAGACTCTTACATAATTTAAATGCAGCAAAGGAGTGAGAAATAGCAGATGATGAAGCTTTTCCCACATTATCACCACACTGCGGGTGTTTTTTCCCTTATCACAACTGCCAAAGCAACACAATTCAAGAACTCTAATCCATTTTTCTAATAAAAAAGATTCTGCTTAACGTATCTGTTTCTTGGCAGCTGAACTATCCATACAAATGGGGGTGTGGGGATGAAAGAGAAAGCCAAGCAAAACAACAGATATGAAAACATCTACAATAATTGTTAGCATTCAAAAGCAAGGAAAAAGTCAAATAAAAGCGTTTTGAAGATGCTCAATACATTTTGGGGGAGAGAATAATTTTAAGGGATGGTAGCAGATTCTCTGGTGCACAGGCCTTGTTGCCAGCACTGGATCAAAGGAAGCCAGGGTAACTCCTCTCAGCTACTCACAGCAGAAGAGCTGTCCTATGTTTGCCATTTCAAATAGGCCACACACAGCATCATTTCTTGGAAGAGGGCAAGAGGAAAGGCAAAGACATATGGGGGTGTTCAGTGCTGTTTTTCACTCTTGCCCATGAAAGAAAATAATAGAAATGTATCCAAATCAAATACCTCAGCAACTCCAAAGGTACTTGCAGTTAATCTGATCTGTGGATGCTGTCTCTTGCTATGTGACATATTTCTTTCCACCATGTGGAAGTAGTTGCACTTTCAGTTGCACTCCTGGTCATCCCAATCTTGTTATATTCCCAAAAACTGTATGTAACAAACATGTGGTTCTGAGTCAGAGGATCTAATCTGAATATAAGGTCTGAAGTTTTCCTCAGGGAAAGCTGTATATAATTAGGCAACCAGCATCTTTAGATGCCCTGCAACCTAGAAAAGTGTCAATTATTTCAGCAAAATACTTCAGAAGGCTTCAGAAGGGATGCAGGTACACTCTTTATAGGCTGGATGTAAGACCATTTTTTTTGGAAAATGTTTGTCTTTTTGTGAGATTCTGGATCCAGATTCAAACAAAGGAGGCAGAGTGGCAATATTCAGAAGTATATAGATGAAATTCTATTTCCTCACACTGTAATGCTTCTCCCAGTAATGTCATATGTAAATTATATATAAGATGACATTAAGGAGCTGGGGAGTGCAAACAACAGTTTAGCATTGTTATTTCTAAAATCATAAGCCTCATTTGAGGGTAAAAAGAAATAAAATCTTCCAAGAGTCTTTTTCTAGACCCAGTCTTTTCCTGTTTATGAAGCACACTTGTATAAAACATAGCTAACAGCACCTGTTGCAAAGCTGCTGGAATAAAATTTCTGCCCTCTCAATACTGTGTTTAAGAGACTTACCTGACATTTTTTTAAGCTAAGGTTAATGTCATCATGTTCCCAAGGTTAGTGTTGCTATGGTTCTTGTCTTCTAAGGCCACAGAGCAAATACCATTCATCTGACCTTCTCTATGTGTCCCCCTTAAGGGTATCACTTAGTACCTAACAATTGCAGTGATAACAATTGTTCTCTGTAGAAAGGGGAGGTGCAGCAGTGAAGGACAGCAACCACCACCAAGCTCATCTACTCAAGAGCAGATGAAGGTGACACCAACACTTTTATCACCACCTCTCAGTTCTCAGCTTCCTAACACAGTTCCTGGTGCAGGGATATGAATGTTGCTTCTGCCTGCTTTTCTCCTACTACTTCCTCAGCAATATGCTACATGATATTTTTAGGGTGGATGTGAATGGACTGCATCCATCCCACTCAGAATATCGGCATATGTTCAAACTGCCTTCCACAAGGCACCAGCTGACTTTTGTGTGATACTGCAGGCTCTCTGCTTCTTGTATTGCTACATTTTGAGGAGAGTCATTTTCACACATGGCACATTAGTTAATTCCCTAGGCAGCAGAACAATTTTGGTTTGTTTTCACTTGATTCTTTTTAGGAAGCCCTCTGTGTAGATGAAGGGCTATGTCTTATAGATATATCTGTAAGTAATCCTCTCTCTGCACATTGCAGCAATTTAGGAGTAAAAGGAAGTCAAGTAGCAGCGAATCCACACAACAAGTGCTCTTTCCAAATCCTTTAGATTTCAGAGCACAAACCCACATTATTTAGTGCTAGTAGAAATCTTAACTATGGGTCTTAGATATCATTCGACAGAAGAAGAGACATACCATTCTTACACTCGGCAGCATTTTCCTGTCTCAGTTCCTAATTTTTGCAGAATCTTTAATGATAGAGTGTGGTATCAACTAACTTACTTAAAAATCTGTTCATCCTTCTGCCAGTTGTAGAGTGGACCCATATTTTAGCATGTGAAGGATGTTTTCCTCTAATAATCCCCTTTTTTTTTCCTTTTCTTTTTTTCCCCATTAAGTTTTCTTTGAGGAGCTTGAAGATCCCTCTTTTGTTAATTAGGTGTATTCTTATATCTCTGTCACCACAAGCAGCCCATACAAATATTGGCCAAAAGTTACAGTGACAAAAATGTCTGTACTAATGCATTGGAAAAATAGCCTTGGAAATGATCCAGGTCCTAGTACATGGAAATTCATATCAGGGTAATCAAACCCATTAATGAGCGTGCTGTTAATCAGTCTTAGCATGCAAAGAAAGGACATGAAACATGAACATTTTGTGAGGGCTTTAAATGGTTTACTGGTGGAGGGCAGATGCACACTGAAGAGCCAGCCTGAAAGGAAGCTGCAACACTGGTCAAGGCTCTGAAAGGAGACAGATCACAGGAACCAGTTAAGCCAATTTTTAAAATGCAGTTTGATTCATTTTTGTGCCATTACTAAAATTTCTGTGTCATTAAATTATGCCAAAAAGACCAGTCTGTGGTGAAGGTAGAAAAGTTAATGTGTATGTTAATTTGGCCTGTAATCCATTAAGAAATCTATTTTAATTTTTTTTTTTTTTTTTTTACTATTCCTTAATTGCCCATATTGCCAAATGATGGAAAAGGCATTTATGAGATTTTGTCAAAAGCATTCTGGAAGTTTTGATAACGTATTAAGGAGGATTTAAATCAATTTTACTTCATATTATAGGCACATTTTTCATCCTCCAAGTAGGGAGGAGGGAAATTCCTCATTTTTATTTAATTTCCTAAAGGTCAGATGAAAAGGTTGTGCTTCAGGAGATGAATCTTTTGAATGGGAAAAAAATGAAAGAGAAGCAGAGTAGGATGTGACATATGGTTGCTTTAGCAATTATTTTATAATTTATTTATTCTGTTTTCATTAGAGAGAATGCTGTTCTTTTAAAATACAAGCAACTTTAGGAATCAACATCAGTTAACCTAAAGAAATACACTGTGGCAGAGCAAGCCTTTCTGGTACATGGTGATATGACCCCTCAAATGACTTTAAGTATTCTCTTTTCATTTCTGCTGAATGCATACAGGCATAAAGGCAGAAAATAATTCTGTGAAAAAAGAGGAGGAGATGGTCAAAGCATAGATTTTGTGATATGTTTTGTATGTTTCACTTTTGTAACAAAAATGGAACATGAGATCCTTAAGATTGTTTTGCTAAAAGGGATATCAGACCATCTTGGCTCCATCCAACTGTAGTGAAAGCAATTGATTTGCAAAATCTTTAATATCTCAAAAATATTAATAAAGTTAGTAGCAACAATGGTATTTTTGGTGCTACTTCGATGGTTCTCCTGAAGAAAAGACTGTCTTTTTCTACTAATATTTACTAATATGATCTCTGCAGCCACAACTATTTTGTTCAGTAAGAAATAATTTCAATTACAGCAACATCGAAACATTTTGAAATAAAGTGCATCAGTTCTTTAGTCTCTAGCACATTATGAAAGACAGGGAAAACTGTCAACACTTTTCAGAACTGAGTTATCTTTTCAGGCCAATATTAATATTGTTGCTTATACTAGAAAATATATCACTTCATACATTTTGCCATGTATTTGACAGCATTATTCCAGACCAAGAATTTATTGTAAGATTCAAAATATGTCATTCTAAAAACTGAGAGCAGCCAGTCATCAAAAGGATTATTATGTGGTTTACATCAATCAGAAAAACTAATTCTTCCCACTTGAAAAGGAGCTCAATACTCTATAGCCTACTAACTGTAAAACTGTCCAACAATACTTTTCCAAACTAAATACTTAGTGGAAAGAAGATGGAATTTCTGTAGTCCATGGTAAACTCTACTTTTTTGTTCTTAACTGGCTTTCTGTAGATGGACCCCAATCCTGCCTGTTCAATGTGGGAGTCGTTACAAATGACAGAAAGTCAAACTGCATCTGTGAAACTGGACAACATGAGAAGACATATCACTGGCATGTTGAACACACCCAAAATGACAATGTTTCCATTCTGCCATGAGGTGATACACACACTAAGATCAGAAATACTGAACTACAGTTGCAAAGGAGGAAGGGTCATCTACACAGAGTTCCTATGACAAAGTTAAAGCCACTCACATGAGAATAAACTATCATACTAAAATAAAAATCCATCCAACCATTGCCCAACTCCTTACTGAGTCATCTTACAAATTAATTAATGAGGGTAGAGTTACAACAATAAAGAACTGACTCGGAAGAAGTGGTCAAACTGAGAGAAAAGAATGTGAGGATTACTCTTGAATAGGCAATATGTATAAAATTGTAAGAAGAAATATAGATTTCCTGTAATAATTTTTGTCTGTGAAACTCATTGTCTTGAGACTCTGTTCCTAATAGAAAAAAATTTAAAAGTTTACTACTGAAAAAAAAACGTAGCAACAGATGAGACTTTAAGAAGTAAGAAATTAGGCACTTCCAGCCTCAACTTCCAGCAAGAACAAGCAAAATCAGACACTCCAGAACACTTGCTTAGACGTCCTGTGCTATATCACTTCACAATTTATGGGGCTGCAATTCCATGGGTGCCCTAAAGTGATGTGTCTGAAGCAGTTTACTTTGTAGATATCTAAAGCAGTAGATAAGTCACTGGTAATATGTGCCCTGCTCTCCCATTTGATTCTAGATGGAGAAAGTGTTCGCATAATGCAGGGGAGTTGGACTAGATGTCCCTTCCAACCCAAATTATTCTATGATTCTATGACAATATCCCATTTTTTTCATTTGGATATTCCTCTTTTCCAGGCACTGATGCTGCTCTACTCTTCAATTTCTTTCAGTATCTTGCATGTGTCCACCAATAATGAATAAATAAAAACTAAAAGGGCAAGTAATGGTGTTGAATTAGACATGCATCTCCTACCTTCCTGCATTTAGCTCTCTTAATCCTGAGTCTCCCTGGGAATGTAGGCTTCTCCAAGTACCCAATACAAGAGGATTCTGATCTTGACAGCAGTCTGTGGGATCCTCAACAATACAATTGTGTTTCAAGAAGTAGCTAACACTCTGTGAAGAGTTCTGATATTATTCTCAAGCACACTTATCCTGGAAAATTATCTTAATTTTTTAAAGGAACAATTACAGAGAGAGTTTACATAGCTATCAGTTTTACTAATTCGGTAGAGTTGTATTGCAATAACACTTCTTTATCATCCTCCTTCACTTTCTTTTCCAATGAGAAGTCAGTGCACATAAAATATGCTGTCCCCCAGATTTTAATACTGTCAAGTCTATGTCTTATCAAATCCCACTTTAAAAGACATTTGCCCCACTTATTTTATCCCTTTGTACTTAACCTGTCTGAAGCAACAATCAAATCCCAAGTACTCTTTTGAGATCAATATGTAAATCACACATTCACTCCTAGGTAAGCTTCACTTGGTCTGGCAGAGTTAGATCAAAGAAGACAGAGTCTTTCTCTGCCCATTTAAATCAATTGATAGCATTTTTAGTTAGATGCTTGAAGCTGTAAAATATTACCTAGTTTCCAAAAATTCCCTAAAATTTCCCTTTTTCAGTTAGCATACATAACTTAAGTAATTTAGGTCATGAACATTCACAGGGAGATTTTTTAAGTAGCCCACAGAACTTTAGGGCAAGAAATTCCACTGATTTCACTGAGATTTATGCTTTTTTCTTTCCTTTTTTTTTTTTTTTTTTCAATCCCCAGCTGAAGACACTTGATCAGTCTTACAGATAAAGTGCACTCTGCATTTCTAATCTCATCACCGTTTAACTTTCCTCCTGTGTAAAAAACCCATTTCAGTTTGTTGATGTAATGGTCAAGTTCATCTTGTGGTCTGAAAGAGGTAGCAAGGGAGGACAAGCCTGTGATACATAGCCTGGAAAATACACTCCCGGTGAAAGAGCAGGCAACAGCCTCTTTTACCATCTCCTGGGAAAAGTGGACCTGTCAGTGCTGTAGCTGCATTACTTTGAGACATCCCATAATTCTCTCACATAGCTTCTTCAGCACTCTGAAGAAATTATTCAGGTCCATTTGAATGGGTTTTCTTGGAATCAAACCTTCCTGCCATTCATGAAGATTGTATTGCTTGGTAAATAGAAGTCTACCATCAGTTACAGATCCTATCAGCACCCTTTCAATCTGTTCTACTTGTCTTGGAAACTCTAAGGATTACATGTGAACAGCTGCAATTATTTCTCTGTAAAACTGATCACAAATTTTTTTAGTCTCACTTTACTTCCTGGCATATTAATTAAGCTGTCATTGGGAAGATATTTAGTGACATTTTCGCCAGGTTTATACTGACATGATTTCATTTTTAGTGTTATTAAGAATGGCTTATGATAATCCTGATATAATTGAGTTGCTTATCTAAGGAGCTTCTGCTACTATGTTAATACCTACCACTTTGGATGCAGAAAAAGGGCTAATTTGAGCCCATTTGAGTTCTCTGTGTCGAATAAGGGTCTCAGGATTTTGTTCTAGTCTTATGTCCTCTTATTTATTAAATGTCATTTCGCTTACAAAATTTCAGTACCCTTACTTTTTTAAAAAATTAAATGGACTCCTTTCAGGGGTGCAAAATTCCTTGATGCAAAGCATGAATTAACAGTAGCCCAAGTTTTATTTCTGGATTTCATATCTGCTCAGGAAAGTTATGTTTTGCTCAGCTTTACTTTCTACTGGTACAAACACACAGGATAAGGTCTATAAAGCTATTCCTGTTGAGAAAAATAAACAGGTAAATGGTTTGTAGAAAGTCAAGTGCACATTGTGCTCATGGAACTGTGCTAAATTCCAGCCTGAGCTCTCCCATTGTGATGAGCGTTTTTTGGTGGTTTTTTTTTTTTTCCTGTGGTTGTGATAACACTCTAGGGAATTGAGAGAAGTCTGCTTGCATCTCTTCATTAAAAGAGCAAAAGTGCTAAAAACACTTTCAAAGAGTAAAGCTCAGTTTTATTAAAGAAGATAATTGTCAAATAGAGAAAAAAAAAAATCTGGGTGAGAGAATACCGCTGATCTTAAAGAGCACTTTATGCTTCCCTGACAGCTGTATCCCCTAAGGTGTCTTCCTCCCTTGAGTCTTGCTCTCTCAAAGTTCCCTCAAAGTTTGCCTGTTTATTTCTGGATTCAAGTTTCATATTCTTCTTTACACAGAATTGGTATAGTTTTATTTTTTCAACTCAGGCATCTCCCGTGTCTTCTCATGCTCCTGATTACCTGCTTGCTCTAATTTTCTCTCTACACTGCAGGACCAGCTCTTGCCATCTCATTCCCAGGCTTCCCTCCTGGAAGATCCAATCTACCCCTCCCTCTGCAGGGTCTGCATAGCACAGGGCAGCAGCCAGAGCAAGGGAGCTCCTTGCTACTCAGGTAAAAGCAAAATCAAATGCAGAACCACATTCAGCATATGATGAATGAGCCAATAAAATAAATTTCAAGCACAACAATTGTGAACACCTGTTACAACGCAGGATACATTTGAGGAGGAAACTATACTTTCATAGAATCATAATTGTAACTTTCCCAGAACTTTCCCTCCTAGTTTACTTCAACTTTGACCATAATATGGAATAGGTTCCACAGTCTTCTGGAATATATTGATTAAAAAAAAAAAAACTCATCACAAAAAAAGTCTGTTAAAATGGGAACTTTTTGGTTCCTCCTAAAATGCTCAGATTTGATAATATGGCTATTATTTTGAACTCATTTCAACCACTAGGGTCTTTGCTTTCATATGCCTTGTGTTTGTCTCATGAAAGGGATGCATATTCCATATATCTCCTACCAAATGGTGGATTCACTGTGCATATGCAATAAGACAGATTTCAAGAAGTGCAGTGCATTCCTATGACTATCACAGATGCTGTGGGTGTGATGTATGCTGTGCATCTAATGTGTGTATAAGACAGAATGCCAGAGCAAGCCTTGTGCGTCCAGTGTCCTCAAGAAATAGATTTACAGTGTCTGTTCAACACTGAACTGCTGTAGAGAAAATCTGGTGTGCAGAAGTGAAAGATTTCCTTCTCCCATTCATTCTTCTTATGTTTGTGTAGGGTGTGGCAGGGAAAGGCCACCAAGGGGGAAGTTGGCATGAAAGAGATGTTGCTGTTCTCAAGGCATCTCCTCTGGACTGTATTTCACAACCATTCCTGTGTTGCATCCAGAAAGCAGGTTGCCAGGGCAGGACAAGAGGTGATGTCTACTCCTTCAACATTGGACTGCAGTCTCTTAAACTATCAGACACACACAAAATAAAAATAATAAAAAAAAAAATTTAAAAAAAGTTTTCTAAACCCATTGGATATATTTCTTTTTTTTTTCCTGCTGTTTTTGGATGAAACTTGATGGAAATGTTTCTGTAGTAATAGTGCCAGATGCAATAGCAGAAGTTGTGATAATGGCCCATTTTTTTTCTCTTGAGGAAAATTCCAAGTACTCAAAAGAATGTGAAAACAAACCTCATGGCAGTAATAACTGAGATGTGCCACCATCCAACAACAACCCTGACAAGCAATCACTCTACATTACATTAAGTAAAATTCCAACCTATATCAGCTTTCTATTCAGATAGAAAAAGAGCCACACATAAATGACTACAGAATTCAGAAGAAAACAGGAAAAAATGGATAGATTCTGGGAGTTTAACAATATTCCTTCAAACTGATGTATATAACTAATCAAACTAAATAAACCTATTATTTGTCATGTTCATTTGAAACAGAGTACAGAGCTCTTCTTCACTCTGAAGTTTGTCATGCTAATGTACCTCAGTGAAGTTTTGAGATTGGATGATATACACTGGATAAAATTTTAACTTCCATTTTTAAAATTGTTTTCTGTTTTTATTTGTTCAGATTATCTCCTGTCTGTAATTCCCTATTTTTTCCCTCCATGACGACATATGTAAAAAGAAAGTTAGGTGGTCTCTCAGACTTTTGGATTTGGAAAATAAACTACAAAACTACAAAGGAAGTATGAAAATAGTAAGTCAAACTCATAATTTTATATCTATATTGGGCCTGCAAATGCATTGAGTGTTATGGGATATGACTAGTTGATATGACAGAATGTTGAAATGATTTCAATAAAGTACTTTCAATAGAAATGATCTTTGAACCTACATGAAACAAAAAGCGTGGATACAATAATGAATACTTAATTTTATTAATTTAATTTAATTGTTTTACAGATGGCAAATTTAAATTAAACAACCTATTTGCCCATATTAAATAAAACATTACATTTAGCTGTTGATCCCAATGTGCTCTTTCTTCAGTAATCCACTGTCTTTATTACTTAGTAGAGTCTTGACCTATGTGTCATCTCCACCTCTTTACCGAAAGGTGCTTTTCCAATCTAATCCTGATAGAAACCAAATAATACAAAATTAACTGAGAAATAAATATGTACTAACTGCAGCTCATTAGCAGACTAGGAATAAAACTTGGAGGTTTAAGAATTGAACTCTAGGCAATGCTATATTTTCAGTTTTATATATGAATTTTTAACACGAGAGAGGTTTTTAACCAAGTTACAAAAGAGACATCTTGTGGCTGTAGCATCAGTGCCTGTGCTTGAGTGCAGTTATGCCTGGAGGCCAACTTCAAGGGACAGACAGCGGCATATTCTGTCTGGGGGTTACAATTTTGTGAGAATAACAATGCTTTGCACTCATTTATTGAAAAAAACCTTTTTTTTTATTTCCCTAGGGTCTCAACTTTTTGTTTAGAACTTGTTATTAGAAGTTTGCAACAATCTAACTGGTTTTCCATCAAAAAAGGGCTTCAATTATCTTGTAAAATCCTAAAAAGATATTATAAGGTTAATATTTTTGTTGTTGTTGTTGAAATTATTTGACTTTTCTGTGAGAGTGGATGTGTGTATGTACCTTTGTTTCCTTTAGGAAAACTAGCACACTAGTTTTTAGGAAAAATAGCACACTAACCCAAAAAACTAATGACAGGAGAAATGTGAGCTGTTGCTTAATTACAGTTGGCCATGATGATAGGGGCTCATTTCTGCTCTGTGTTGGAGATATCTCACCACCACTACCTACTACTGAATCTAACAAGAAGGTGAATCCACCTTTAAGTCTCATGTCGTGTTCAAAAGGCCCATTTGTCATCAGAAAAAAATGGAAAGGGAAAGCAAATTAAGGAATTTTCCACTCCTCCTTTTCTGGGTCTAATAAGCTTTGTATTATTTTGTACTAGGTACAGAAATAACTCAATATTTAGGTTTGGGGTTTTTTAAACAGTTGAAAAAATTATTTGTAAAAGGGATCCAAATTATGAAGGACCAGTCCCATCCTGTGTTGTCAGTGTGCTGCTGTAGGAAGTTTGGGAATATGATCCCTCAGTATAATAGTAATGTCCTAACCATATAAAACATGCCATGCTGCTTGGTTGCTATGTGCTTCTAGGAAGATAAAACAAATATTCGTGGAGACTGAATGCAAAAATTACCTAGATGTCACAAAATTCAAGCAAAGAGTTTTATATGACATACTCATTGGCTTTAGTTTTCACACATGCCTATTCTTAAAATAAACCAAATCAACAGCAGAGAAAGGAAAGCTTGAGGTTTCAAAACAAAAGGACATAAATATTCGCTTTTCTTTCTGGCATGCTGGGTGAAAGTTAAAATAATTTCTCCCAATTTTCAGTGATCTAAAAGACATACTGTGTAAGCAAGTGCTGTAGCAGACCAGGGAAGAGTGACAGGCACATTGGAAAGGAATTCATCCCGCTTTTAAGATATGTGGCCAAGACAGATGGAATGAATCAACTTCTAGTATACCCTTTTTTTCCACTGATTTTCATGGCAGTCCCAGAGGCTAACTGGACAATTGTCTTGGCTTAAATTAGGTGAGGTGAATTCCCTCCCCCAGTTTACCAAACAATTATGGTGCAGAATTAGATTTTCGAGCTCTGTATGTAAAATAAGGTAAATCTATAGCATGAACTATATGAAAAGTTTGCAATTCTGGCAATCAATGCTTGTAGCACTGAAGAAGTGACAGTTGACAGCCTAAGACTTTGTTCTGAGTTTCTACCATTTCCCTAGGGAAATAAGCCCATCATGAAAGCTTTCCCAGAGATAAGACTAAGAAATATAGGAGTTAGAAATCTTTACTATTGTTTCATTTAGTTTGTAAGACCGGAAGGATTTTAAAGTGAATATACTAACAACAAATCTGATTTGTCCTTTTTTTTTCTTTCTTTTTTTCTTTCTCTCTTTTTTCTTTTTTTTTTTTCTTTCTTTTTTCTTTTTTTTTTAGNATTGGAGCATGTGAGAGAAGAGACTGGCAGAAGAATAGATACGGGCTATGGCATTTCCAAGTACTGACACATGCAAACTATCCCTTCTGCTCAGTTAATCAATCATATTCTGCTAGATGAACATATTATCCTTCCAAGAAAAGAATGCAAATAACAGATGCCAAGGATGCCAACAATGCTTACTAAGATATTTTTCTGTGATCTCTTTCACTCACTCTCTGTCTATATAGACACACATTTTCAAACACTGGCAGAACACTTTGTATAAAAATTTCTTAGAAAGCTAAAAAAGGGAAGGGAGTGGTCATGATAAAAGGAAATGAAGGCAAAGCATAGGCACAAGTGCACCTCTATGAATAACATTAAATGAAGTACATTCCTCCTCTGGCTAGGAGGAATGACTTTATTTCTCCTAAAATTCTGTGAGAAGTTACTGTAGTGCAAAGAGGAACTATCTGAAGTAGCTCATTAATTGTCAGAGTTTTTCAAAAACACATGGGGAGAGATATCCAGTAGAATATTTAGTAGCCATTTTTAAGAAAAATGCATATGGAAATAGTAGTAATGTTTTTGACCCATTGGTTCACTAGTAATAACAGAGTTCTTATAATTAAGCTCAAGATAATTATACAGAAGTGCATTTAAATGCAGTACCTTCTAATAGAGCAGAGAGCTTTTGTGCATATCAAGGAAAATGGGGAATTATTAATATAAAGCTAGCATTTAAAATTACTCTGACTCAGTCAAAGCCAGCTTAGTTTCAGTAAAAACACTGCTCTTTCCATTTCTACGTATGAAAATTTCCTCAGAAAAGATTAAAAACTGTGAGTACACAAAGAGCGCAGGACTGATCTTTGTCAATTTGTTTCCATTGGAAAGCAAATGAAGATTGGGTGCTGAAACAGATCAAAATCCTGAGTATTAAATTAATATGGTTCATAATTAACGTGGCAAAGTCTTTCAAGTCTATTCTTTTTAAAATCAGTAATAAAGATTTCCTACCATTTTTCAGTGCCAATACTGATAACAGTTGTGTGAGCTGATATGAAGTCAAAGGAGACAATGGTTATCAGATTAGTCTTGTAAACCTCTATAGATAACAGAAATGGTAGAAAATAGGATTCAATGAAGACAAAATGTTTTATACAAGGAACAACTCTACTCCTCTGTTTATCCTATTTGCTTCATTTCCATATGTGTTTACCCACATTTAATTCTTTTCATAATTTTTGCCTAACATATTTTTCTAAGGCTGAGCAATTTTTCAAAAACTTAAAAAGATTTTGTAAAATCAACTTTATGGCATAGATGTGGAAAATACATAAGGGTAAAGAAGAAAACTATGCTTCTAGAGTCAGTCAAGTTTCCCTCATAAAATTAGTGACAGTTTTCACATTCATTAATACTCAATATCCTGAAACATCACAAAATTTTCCACATTTTATTAAATTTTTCCTTTTAGATCTAGAATATAAAATCAGATGGGTTTCTCACAGCAAAACCTGATAATTGTGCATCTCTGTGAACATTTCAGTTTGCTCAGATTGCCATCTGCATTATTTAACTGATGCTACTTACCACGGCAAATGTTATTTAATAGTCTACATACTGGACTTACGTATCAGGAAAGCACAGCAGAGCCCTTCTTAGTTTATGACCTTAGGAGTTCCCATATAGGTTTTTTTGTGCTTTATATTTTCCAATGGGCACTTTTCTCGGGCAGAGTTTGATATAAGATCTCAATATAAGATTAAATTAATATTAAAAATTAGTTTAAATTAATTTAATAAAGAAATTAAATTTAAATAAATTAAAATTAATTAAACTAATATTAATTAATAAATTAATAAATCCTTAATAAGAGTTAATGTTACACTTTAACTAAAATATTGGAATTTTAATTCAATGTCATATATTGACCCAAAAATATCATGAGGAATCATGATATTTTTGTGAGTTTTAACATCTAATGCCTGACAGACTAGCAGAGAAAGAATGTAACCAAAATTTAACCACAGTGAAATAATTGGTGGTGTTTATTGTTCTTGTAAAAGTAGAAGTTTAAAAACATCAGTGATTACTCTTGCCCCATCACCTCTATTG
Source organism: Empidonax traillii (assembly GCF_003031625.1). Classification (NCBI taxonomy): domain Eukaryota; kingdom Metazoa; phylum Chordata; class Aves; order Passeriformes; family Tyrannidae; genus Empidonax; species Empidonax traillii. Next base: position 70,313 of record NW_020956279.1, on the reverse strand, counting down.
CAAGGGGGGTCCCATCCTAAGCTTCCTGTTGCTGGCTCTGAAAAATGGACCATTAGCAGAGTCTCTTTAGTTTAGTACACTAAAAGTGCATGGAAAAGTAGCATAACAGTGAAAAACATGACAGCATTTAATAAAGAAGTGAAATGATTTGCAAGGACTGCATTTTTCACACAAATGACGACACTCACATAAGTAGAATTCACTTCTGAAAAACTAAAAATAATTACCAGGCTTGGCTCTGGCTTGCTGGGTTGAGTTCAACAGTCAAAATGAGAAGCATTCCCTAGTGAATAACTTGCATCACTGTGACTTGCCAACAAATGTTTGTGAAATATGAGTATGACAGCTTCCTTCATTCTGATGTAAAGATCAAAGGGTAATAAATGTTCAGATTTTTACAAACTTTCTTTCTGATGAGGCTAAATTTCAGGAATAAATGGTCTTCACTACTACTGGTTGTTGGGAGGGACTGCATAAGAACCCTATAATTTCTTCCTCTGTGACAGATGTACAGCTTTCCTAAAGGCCAGCTCTGGAGCAAGCTCTTTTTTAAAAAAAACATAATCTATATTTGTGTTTGTTCTGTCTCACAATCTTGTTTGGGATAAAACTGGTTCATAACAATGGTGGTACCATTCTAATTGGATCTTCAAAGTATACCCCCACCCTCAGTTTTTGTGTAAGTACAATGCCTACATACAGTATGTTGAAAACAAGAGTAAAGACTAAAATCTCCTGTACATATAGGAGATGTAAAGGTGATGTGATTCATAGTAGGTTTCCAGTGCTAATCTTAGTTGCTGCAGAGGCTCTGAAAAGTAACAGAAAGGTAAAAAAAAAAACAGTAGCTTTGCTTCAGGTATTTTCTCAGATTGTCATGCTGGAAAAACAATACAGCTTTATAAGAAATTAGATTGCTTTATTAAATTTATTTTCTGGGAAGGTAAACCATTCATTTATTTTCATCTTGTATTTGACCTTTCCTTGAGAGGAGGTCTGATTTTATCTCTCCTTCACTACAGCTGAATTTTTGCTGCGGGTTTCTGTTTTATCAAACTCACTTCTGTATTTATCTCTTATAGACTTGTCTTCTGTGCAGCTGTGCCTGCCAGAAAAGATATGTTACAAAATTTCAACTTTTGCAAATGTAAGCAGCTAGGGTATTATACTATGCAAAGAAAACTTTATGTATTGCCTTTCATCATTTTTATTTCTTATCTATTAAAAAGAAGACTGGTTTTCAAGTCTTTTAAAGAGCTATTGGTCTCTTCCTAACCTGATAGTAAGAAATACATTTATCAATGCAATTTCACATTTCTACTGTTTTGTTATGTCAAAGTCTTTAGTAACTACTGCTAATATATCACTTGATTTCCTCACTTTACAGATAGTTCTTTTAGACGAGTTCTTGTACTGCCTCAGGAATGGTTTCTGCTGACTGATCATGCACCAGTGTGACAAGGGGATTTAAATGACTTAATCTATCTGTATAGCAAAACAGAACTAATTGCCTTCAGTTTGGAAATTCAAAATGCTTTTACTGCCTCTGAAAGTCACTGAAGCCAAAATAAAGCTTGGGGCAGGGGGAAGGGGGTGGGAGTGGCTGCAGTCAGCAAATTTTGGAAATGAAATGGGAATTGAAGGTACTCTGGAGCTTACTATTATAGGAAATTGGTTCTGTTTTGTAAATTATGTTGATTGACTGAATGAGAGAAAAGAATGCAATCTTCCTCCCAAAGGTGAAACTCTGAAGTCTGCTTTCAGAGTGACTGTAACATGAAAAAGGAAATAAAATGTTACCTCACAAATATCATGGAATAATATTTCTAGTCAGAAGAACTAAGATAAAAGTAGTAAAAGAAATACATGAATATAGAGTTGATGGGGAAATAGAACACTATTTTCTAATATATTTCAAGGAACATATCTTGAACCCTGAGTTTAAAAATAAATACTAGAGTTGCATCAGCCACCGAAGGCCATCTTGTGACTTTTGAAGAATAACATAATTACTCAAATTTTTCAAAGTACTAAGAATTTTTTTATATAGTTGAAAATATTCAACAAGGGCTGAGTAAAAATACTATGACTGTCAGAAAATATAAGGTAATAGTAAATTCCAGTAGCTGTTAACTGAGATTATTGTAAGGAAGAACTAAACATGTTTAAATCTGTTGACAACATCTGTCTTTACACTGCTCAGAAATGGTTTATAAACCTTTTTTTTTTTCCTGGAACATTTTTCTAGAGTATTTTTCATGGAGTTAAGAAGTGTCTCCACGGAGGATCTGTTGCATAATTTCCTGTCGTGGGAGTTCCTTATCTGCTTGTGTGGAAGACTGTGTCCAGATTCAGTATAACAATTTATGTGTTTCATTTTTTCTCCTGTCTATTGGTCCCTGGTGTTCCCAGAATGCTCCTAGCTATGGCTGCATATGGGATACCATGCACTCTTTATTGGGCTATCAGACTCTTTTCCTCTCTCAGCTTCTATATCCTTGTCATGGCTCTTCTGCTGTCATATCTTGTTGAAGTGTATTTTCTCTGCACAGTCCTGGAAATATCCATTTCAGTCTTGTTGCATTCTCTGAAAATCTTCCTGTTTACTCTTCTCTTATCAGTCTTTTCACAGCTCTGTTTCGTACTGAGGAATATTGGCTGGCCACATATGATTGTCTTCATTACACTGGAGAATTTCAAATTGTTCCAGCTGCCTATGAGTAGGGTTTCAGATGGCTGTATGTCCCCGTTTAAATGAGACACAGGTCTTTTGCTGAGGATGAGTTATGAGAAAAGACTCAAACTCCTCCCTCTAAGGGAAAAAAGAAAAAAAAAACTAGGGAAAAAAATCAGCTCCCATCCAATGAAGAATCCAGGCAGGGCCCGCAGCTGCCAAGCGGCTGAGGGCGCAGAGCAGCACCAGGCTTCCACTCCCCCCTCGTTACAGCCACCACCACCCCCAACAACTCCTCCCTCCATTTCCCAAGAGAAGAGAGGAAAAAAGTAACAGTAGCTCCTCATCTGCCCCGTTTCCTAGGAGACTAAATTCTGGCAATTAACGAGGGAGCGAGTTCTTTTGTGTCTCTTAAGTGCTTACCTGATAGCTCTGCAGCAGTAGGCAGGGGGGAAGGGAAAAAATTCTTTGCCTGGTTTCCAAGAACCAACTAAACCATGACACTGTACTAAAAGGCAGTAAGATGCCAAATGACTTACATTCAAAGTGAACAGTCTACAGTCACCAACTGGCTGAAAAGTAACTGATGACATTCATAGGTGTATGTGGTGAAGTTTTAGAGGGGTAAGAGGGGCAGCTGCAGGGGTGGCCTCTTAGAGGAGGTCAGCTTCCTAAATCAGTCAGCTGTCCATTCAGCCAGCTGCAAGGGACCTTCTGCGGGTCAAAGCTGAGCCTCTTAATGAAGTTTGTGTGGCCTCTGTGAAAACATGTTTTAAAAGGGGTGGGGGGGGAAACAACAAACTGAGGAAAGAGGAGAGGGTGAAAGAGAGAAATAATAGAGATCACTGAGATTAGAGAAAATGGAGGAGAAAGCACTCCAGGCACCGGAGCAAATATTCTCAGCAGTATATGGAGAACTTGTGCTGGAGCAGATTTCCTGCAGCTGTAGAGAACCTGTACCAAACCAAGGGAAGTGACAAAGAGAAATCACTATGCACTGACCATAACCTCTCCTTCAGTCTGTTTGTGCTGTCTGGAGCTGGGATAGAGCAGTCTGGAGTGAAGAAATTAAGCTAAGCCTGGCAGAGGGGGGAGAAAGAGCATTCCTTTGTCTTTTTGAGTCTTACTACTTGAAGCTTTTTAATTGGCAGTAAATGGAGTAAATTTTACCCAAGTCTGATTGGTCAGTGACAGTAATTTCTAAGTAGTCCCCTTGTATTTATCTTAACCCATGAGCTTTCTCTTTCTTGTTTTTTCCTAATGTCTGTCCCTGTTTTGCCAAGGAGGGGGAATGAGTGAGCAGCTGGGTGGGAGTTTAATGTTAGACCCCCTACAGAAGCATATAGTTTGAACAAGACAGAATGAAAATGTGAATGGTGCTTACTTCCTACAGTCTGGGATAAAAATGGGGATAAAAGGATCCATAGGGAGTTTGAATTATCTAATTTTATATTTGCTTACTGTCAAAATTAAAAAATTAAACCAGAACAAAAAAGATTCAGAATAAAACCTAGAGATTCAACAGCACTGACAGGAATACTTAAAGCTATATGAAGAGTATACTTTCCTAACAGTGCCCTAACTAACAGAACTCACTGCTATGAATACAGATAATGCTAAGTCTAAGGCAGGTTTGTAAATATTTGCCTAGATGGTGAGAATGTCCAAATTTCAACTGGGAAGGATTGAGGGAAAATCGGAAGATGATGGCTGAAAGCATATAACTGTTGATGATCTATGTTTCTGTCTAAGGCTACAGAGACAGTATTAGAGCATGGGTCTTCATGCCAACCTCCTGCAAGATTCTTGCACTCCCTCTGTAAAAGATTATACTGGTGCCTGTATGAGACAAGCTAATATCTGTCAATGCTCTGGTTTGCTCTGGTTGTTTCTGTATTCCTAGGTGATTAAGGAATAGTTAAAAATTCATTTGCAATAACAGGATTGAGTTCCAAATGGCTTACCAGACTAATTATCTAGTGAGGACAATTATTCTTTAATCAGTATGATGCAGTTTTAAGTGCGAGACTTTGGAAAGGTGAGTCTAGAAAAGAAATCTGGCAGATTTGGGAAGAAATCTCTCACTAATGGTAAGAACTAGCTGCTTTGCAGAATTAGAGGAAAGGATGGTTAAAAAGTCTCAAAAAATTTCAATCTCTTTCATTCAGAACCAAATCCACCCAGGAGAGACATCTATCTGACTTGTTCCCTATACTACCTGTTAATGTATTTCACTACCCTGAGCATGTCTATTGACAGTACCTCCCATAGTGGAGTCCTAATATCTACCGTAATTTCCTTATGCCCCGCCTTTGGTGAGTGAGGAGAAAAAATATAACCAGCCTCTATCTAGAGATGTTTCATGTACTAGAAGCTCTTTCAGACTGTTTTTTTATAGTCTACAACAGCCAAATCCTTCAGCATTTTCTCATGGACTGTGTCTTGTGCTGCCTTAATTCTCCCTGAGTTGCCTGAATTTTATTTAAAAATGCAGTGTCCAGACTGAACAGATTTCTTCAGATGAAGCTTTCACTAGAGTAAGTGGAAAAAATTACCTCTTTTATCATATATATGATGTTAATATTCCATATTAGCCTAAGTTAAGAGATATTAATTCTTTTTACAACAGAGTTCACAAACATGAAGAATAGTTCCTTTCAAAGTGCAGGTTTCACAAATTTAGTAACCAATTTAAACCTTTCTTCTTTAAGGAATGATATCTGATTTTATTGGTCAGCAACACTCCCTTTGAAGGTTATTAACTTTGTATGTCTAAATAAGCCTAACATGATTGACTTTCAAAACTTGATTTTTTAAAAAATTAGATAATCAGTGTTTTGACTGAAGGTTCTCATTAGATGAAAAAAATATTTACTAATATACTAAGAAGGCATATGTACAAGAGAAAAAAAAATATTTGAACTTTTAGAATACCCAAGCTTTCAGTATTTTTAATCAATTTTGTTACAATTTACTTAAGTCAGATAAATGCATGAATCTAAATGTGCTCCCTTTTGACATTAAAAAAAAATCCAAACCTAATTTTTCAACACTTTTCTGAAAAAAGAAAATGCTCTTCTTAATAAAAATCTTTACTTTCCATTTCTTCTTCTTTGTCTCACAGGGCTCAGAGGTGAGAAGATGTTAAATCTGTGACCCACTGAGGTGATTTGTTATTTTTCAGGTTATAGATCATACCTCTGATTCTCACACAGGTGGAAGCAGTTGTTATTATAAATTCCAACAATCAAAATAAAAAAAAAGAGGCAAGAATTTTACAACAAAAGATTTATTCAATACAGTCACTGCACAATAGATGGCAAGAATATGGTCACATGAAAATATCAGGTGATGTTGTTTTGTTGTACAGACATAACACGATCATGATTCAAGAAAAGTTTTCTGCTTTCCTTCTGGTTCAATTCTGTAGAGTTGTTCTTGGAGGGGATAACTATGAGTCTATATGGCAGAGAATCGAGGTTATTCTATCATTTACTTTTACAATTTAATCTTCATGTTTATTTCTATTTTGAGATTGATTACCTAGAGAAAGTAAGTTTATGTGGTCATGCTGATTGTGTATGTTTTTGCTCTAGATAAACCTTTTAGCTGGTGTCGAATTAACACACATCTCTGAAGAGTTCATTTCCTATAATATCTGGGAAACAAGTAGCTGGGAAGAAGACAGAGACTTCCTGAACACCATCTGTAATGAAAATGCTACAGCATGAGCAGGGAACATGAGTGACAGATTAAGTTATCAAATCAATAACTAAACTGCCATGATTCTGCCTTTGTGCTACAGCCCAGCTCTGGATTTGTGATTATCATGCATGGCAGCACAAGGAAAAGGAACACAAATTGTCCATCTCTAATGACATGGATCTCTTCTACAGCTTGGAGGTATCACAAATGTGTTTTAATGATGATTAGTGCAACAGAAATTTGTGATTTGAATAGGACACACCTCTGCACAGCCAGCCTCCTGCCTGTCTTTAGAAGACATAGATCATTTCTTGCTGAGAAGCTCCTGATGGCCTCATATCCTACTGTGATGCTTAATGGATTATCTACTATACACATAGGAGAGTAGTGATTTCCTGCTATTCAGGCTACAATAAATTAGGTTGTAATTAGCTTTATAAGGTGCTTGATGAATGAGCAATGTGAGAAAATGCTATACATTTCAAAGAGTTTAGCCATTGCTCTTAACTTTAACAACCTCATATTGGATGCAGTATTTCTGGGCTATCTTATTAAAATGTCATGTCATTTTAACTCTAAATTTTTTATAGTGAAGTTATATGTCCTGTTTCCCATTTCCAGTGAGAAAATTGCTAAGTAATTTAAATATTAAAGATAAAGCAATACGAAAAATGGCCAAAAAAAAGCTTTCGACTTTTTAAATATAAAGACAGGGCATTATTTTTCTGCAGTACGTAGTATTGCTGCTTGTTTGAAAATGTCCTGGTCTTTGAAGTATCAGCCATAACTCATAGAATCATAGAATTTAGCAGTACTGGGATGTCCATCCAAGGAATAGCTCAGTGAGGACATGATGTAGCTGCTTAGAGCTGCTTTAGCTATTTCATAGAGTCATAGAATGACCTGGATTGGAAAGGACCATAAAGATCATTCAATTCCAAGCCCCTTCCTGTGGCAGGGATGTCTCCCACTAGAGCAGGTTGCTCAAGGCCCTATCCAGCCTGGCCTTGACCACTTCCATAGATAAGACAAACACAGCTTCTCTGTGAAATCTGTTCCAGTGCCTCACCACCCTTAGAGTGAAGAATTTCTTCCCTATATCTTATCTAAACCTACTGTGTGCCAGTTGAAAACATTCCTCCTTGTCCTGTCATTCCATGCCCTTGTGAAAAGTCCTTCTCCATCTTCCTTGTAGGCTCCCTTCAGGTACCGGAAGGCCACAATTCGGTCACCCCAAAGCTTTCTCTTCCCCAGGCTGAACAGCCCAACTCTCCCAGCCTGTCTTTATAGATGTGCTCCAACCCTTTGTGCATCTTTGTGGCCTTCTCTGGACTTGCTGCAACACATCTATGTCCTTCCTGTGCTGATGACCCCAGAGCTGGATGCAGTGCCCCAGGTGGGGTCTCACCAAAGCAGAGCAGAGGGATAGAGACACCTCTCTCGACTTGCTGCCCTCACTGCGTTGGATACAGCCCAGGACATGGTTGGCATTCCGGGCTGCAAGCTCACATTGATGTGTCCTGTTGAACTTTTCATCAACCAATGATCAATGTTAACTTATCTTAAAGATAAGAATAACATTTCATGTGTATCAGTCATTGAGGTAGTGACTCTTTTACTCTGGGAACTATAGTGCGGATATATTTAGAAGAAAACATAACATGATTGTTTATTATTATTATTATTGATAGTGCAAGCTAAAGGCAAACAGAAAGTACCAGAAAATTCTGAATGTATTTGAGATATTAAATTAAAACTGGTCACAGATTATGAACATTCAAATTGTAGAACATATTAACATTATAAAGCATAGCTGAAAGAAGAATGAATTTCTTCACTTGAGGAAAAAAAACAGGTCTTGGAGGAATGGAGAAACTATTTACAGAGGCACTACCCTCACTTGTGTAGCAGGGTGAACATACTAATTAACTTCCTAGCACATCATGTGAGTACTTCTCTTTTGCATTATCAGTTAGATAACAGATATACAATATGTTAACGGGCAATGCTCACGTTGTGCAACAGTGTTGTGAAACAAGGTTATATTTTACATGGAGCAACAGTGCACAGATTAAACTACTTATCTTAATGTAACAGAGTCAGTGATACAGATGAGAACAAACAAACAAACAGATAATTCCTGACTCCAGCTTCTAAGCAGTAATTACTTGACAAGAGAAATTCCCAGCTTTGTAACACTGAGATGATATTATGTGGCACCTCTGTAACCAAATAATTTCACTATCTATATTTCCCTAATGAAACTTCAAACCTAGGAAACCTCCCTATTTGTGAGCATGACATGCCCCATCTTCAGTCATCTTTAGATATGCATACTAGATTTTCATATTGGTTCCATGACAACTATAGAAAATGCCCTTAGATATGAAACTGAGAAATTCTTAACTATCTCAAGAACTGCTATAGCAACAAAAAAGAATATGAAGTACATCAAATGGTGGAAAAATAATTGCATGAAAATATAAATAAAACTACACAGGTTGTGTATATTTCTTTATTAGTTATGTTCTCAGTATGTTCCATGATAGAAATTCGTTCTGTAATGGTTTTAATGAAAATTTAGTATAACCATAGTGCGCATAACACAAGACTATACACAAACACAATAACAGGCTATATCACAGGCTTTTCTGTGCTGCAAGATGCAAAAAAAATCATACAGGACCTCAAAATAAAAGCAACCAACTGAAAATAATTAGTCATATCGGTGATTCTTGGTGTCTTCAATTTCTAAATACTCTGGATTGCCATATACAGTCATATCCTTTGGGAACAGAAGAAAGAGATTTTTCTTAATGACATCGTTATGCTGCAATTTGTCTATGATAGTGCAGGGTATATTCTTCCTCCACCTTCTTTTTTCACATTTTCAGTTACAGGATCTTTTTACTCCTTAGGTAGGAATGAGAAGAATGTTTTAAACCTTTACATTTTTTACAGAAAGAAAAAAAAAATCAGCAAATTCTGTTCCCTCCATCATGACCCTGTATATTGCTATATCCACTTCAAAGTAGGAGAACCTTAATGCAATACTACAGTAATCTACCACTAATTCACATTTCAGATCTGTTTGTGGGGCACAATGCAAAGCAGTGCAAATAACTAAAGCAGCTCTAACTAATTCTCTCATATTCTCACTGAGTTATTCAGTGGATGGACATGCCAATACTGCTAATAAAGCTCAATCCAGTTCTGAGCATCAGCTGATATACTGGAATTAGCCTGTATCAGGCTCTCCATTTCTACAGGAGAAACATATTCTTTCTCAATCTTTTCAAATATTCATGCCAACTGAACGTAGTGTAATAAAAATAATGCATTTTTGCCCTATAGCTATATTTATAGCAGCAAAAATGTAGACATTGCATGGAAGTCCCTGTAAGACTCTGTTTACCTGTATGTTGTCAAATACCTTTGCCAGGATCAGGTACCCCATCATCCATTTTGAGAATCTACCATGCTCATTTCATCACCTGGCAGTATTTTCCTTTTTCCATGGTTATAATAATAAGAGAAACATTCACTAATTTAATATCATCTTATTAACAACTATTTTTATAAATTGTGCTCCTTTAAGTTTTTCAAAGTAATTTTTTTCAAATGTCTGATTGCTCTGAATAGATGAAAAATAAATGGCAAGTTCCAACAGAACTAATTTCTTAAGCATGCCAGATATTTTAATTATTTAAACAGTTTCTCTCTGAGGACTTCCCTTCATTAGTGTGCTGTTTTTGAGGGCAGAACTCTCTGTGTGAGGATTTGTGAAAGAAAGAATTCTGTATATTGTATGCCTCACAGAAATTTTATCCTGGCAGAGTCAATAAGAATAAATATATGAAAAAGCTAATAAAAACTATTTCAGGCATTTCTATTGCTGAACCTAATTTTCCTTTCCTCAGCATTATTACAGTACCACCACTTTTAATGCACATACTGGGCTTGCTTTCTTTTATGCTTCCTCTCTTTCTGATGGTTTTATGGCAACTTGTGTTATTCTAGATCTTGTGAAGGAGGCACAGGATCTCTCTGAATAGGGAAAGGGACAGTTAATAAAGTTTCTGTTTATTCCTCTGGGCTCAGTTAAAAAGAAACTCCTGGATTTAGTAGCCATAGAAACAAGAGTTGCCCATGAGGGAGTCCTGCATGGCCGTTCCTCAATGCCTCCATAATCACACACAAGCACCAGCTCCCTCCCCTAGTGCCCCACAGCCCAGGGAGCACCTCCTGCACAACTCCCCTTCCCATAAACAAAGCCAAGAACAGATAAAATCTTCCAACTGGGAGAAGTTCTATTGCAGTGGCCTGACTGATCTACAACAACTCTGTTGCAGAATGCAGCAAGGCCGCAGTCTGGCCGCGTGGAAAAGAATGTAAATAAGAGGTGAACATCCAATCATATGTGAAAGCTAGTGGTAAATATAGATATTAGAGCTAAGAATAGTGTTAGTATGTAAGATTCTAGGAGACAGTGTGTGACTGCAGCTGACTGTTAAGGCTGTTACCAATCATAGAGCTAGGTTACAGAATATTAATTATCTCATTATGTATCCTATATAAGCTGTAATGTACAATCAATAAAAAAAAGCTTTCTTGACACTCATATTGAGTGTCCCTGCTTTCCCTCGCTGTGACACAACTCCTGTTTCCAAGGTGCAAATACATTCAGTTTCTCACAAATAAAAACCCAGTAGTTGCCCTTTGAGACATCATTTGCATGTCTTAACCCTGAAGAGGCTGCCAGAGACTTCTGCTGTGGGAGAAGAAGTTTTCAAAAATAACCTTTCAACATTTTCTTTTTTTGACATGACTATGGTACATAATAATAAAAAAAAAATTACCTTTTTGGAAGATTGTAATTTTTTTAGTCTTCATTGCCTGTTGCCCTGGTGAGTAAAGAGAGCTGATTTCCAAGGTGAGGTCCATGTAAATATATTTAGCAGAGCTTGACACCTTATTTCAACACAAGAACTATACGATCCATGTTCAGAAATGACACCACCAATCAAGACACTGAATTTCTGAGAAGAAATACCTCTGGAGAAGCAGCTGAAGAAGAATAAAGGTAGTACAAAACTCTCTTGTAACATTTTTCAAAGGAATCCTTCCAATTCAGAATGAGTTTAAAATATTCCCACTGAAATGCAGCACTCAATTCCATAAATAGCCAGGCTGTCAAACTTCATCAAAAAAATTGTCACTAATGACCCTGAAGTAGGGAAGAAGATGGGTCTGATTGGAGCCTTTGGAACTGCTTGGTGCAAGGACATATAGACATGAATGTGAAGCAACTGTGAGTATGTTTGCTCTTTGTCCATGGTTCACTGGAAACTCACTCATTTGCAGGTTTTGTCCATCACTTTTTCCAGAAGAGAGCCAAAGAAGCATCTGGGGATTGGAATGCTTCTGCTTGGCTGAGGTCGTGTGTTGCAGGTTCACTTGCTGTTTCACAGGACATTAAAGAAAGGAAAATACATGAGAAGGATGGACTTCCAATTAATATAAAGATTGCCATGCATTCCCTCTAGGTGTTTTTATATCAGTGCTTGAAAGCCTATGTATGCTTTTGTTTAGAACTCATAAATTTTATCAACAGCAGTAAGGTATTCATTCACTGAGTCTGAAAATAAAAATATTTCAGGCCACATGGAGGGACTCTAGTCTATCAGGGTCTTTTGAAAAGGAAGGGAGCAGTTCATTTATTTTGCATTTGAGATATTATGAAATTTTTCATGCAGATCACAGGAACCTTGCATTAAAAATGGTCTCTCCAGAGTTTCAATTTTCAGATGTGGAAGTACAGTAGCATATCAGTACTGAGACAGAAAGTAGTAAGATCAGAGGATGAAAAACATAATTCACTCTTTTATATTTCTCTTGAAAAGGTGAAAATCAATGTGAATTATTGTGAACATACATGGTCAACTTCAAGCATGATTTACTTATTTTTTGTAAATTATCAACCGTATATTCTGAAATTTGTAACATTTTCTAAAGATCTCAGTGATTTTTGCACATTAATTGAGATTTAAGTAAAGCATCTTTTTGATGTAGATGTCATTACACATGAGAGATTGATAATTTTTTTTTTTCAGAAATTCATCCAACAATCTGGTAAGAGCTTGGGCTCTTACTCTCCATCCTACAGTATTCTAAATAAAATTTAAAAAAATACAGTATTATAAGCAATTTGTGATCCTTTCGGTTCCTGAGAAGGATCAAAATTAATGAAAGGGGTCTTTTCTTGGTTTTGTTTTATATAGTAGCATCTGTTTTTATTTGGTCAGGATTGTGGGACAATAAAGTCATTGTGCTGTGGAGATGCTCTGAGATTTTCTGTAGGGAAAATAGTAATCTCAATTTCCCATCTACAAATCCCAAACTGATCCTACCTGTCAGTATTTCATACTTAATGCAAACAAATCAAGACTTCATTTAGAAGTCTCTGGACTCCTCCTGACTTTTGAGGTAGGATTTATGGTTATCCAGCATTAAAACTGCGTTGGGACCCTATTTTGACACATTTAGCCCACCAAAGGAAAATGCAACTGGAGCACATATACAAATGCAGGTTGAGTATTAGTGTGGTTTTGCTCATCTTCCTTGAAGAAACTTGTTGTGTTGGCACAGTATTGAAGAGAGATTTTGTGTGTGAACAAAAGTTTCAAGAAATCCTGAGTTCTCTGACCTTGAGAAGGTAATGTTATTTTTGAAATGCAGCAATAAAAATCTAAATACACCTAATCTGGGTTACTCACAACACTTTGTAGATTTTTGCTTTAAGTCAAAACTTAAAGATAACCTTTAACTAGCAAATTCAATTTTTATTGCCATATCTGGGACACGTATGTAGACCACTGGTGGGGTTGTTTGGTTGTAGGAAATTGTATATCACTGAATGAACTTGCTCATTAATATTGCTGTATGTGAGTCAAAGGTCCTCCTCCTTTAGTTCTCAGGTGTTCTGCTAGTTTTTCACATATGTTGCATTTGACACTTTAGTTCTGAAAGTAACAGAAATAAATTTTTGTTTGGCTAGCTATTTGTTTGTAACAGGAAGGTTTTTATCAGTTTAAAAATTCAAAATAGAAAGTACTTTTTACTTCCTCCACAAGGACAATACTTTGCCGTTCCTTATTTTTTGTTTGCTTATTGGATAAACTTCTTACATTTAAGTTGTTTCACTGTACTTTGCCTAAAGTTCAGAATGAGAGAACATACTGTTAAGAATCCTGATTGATTTTACTTTCTTCTAATAATTTCTCTCTGGAAAAATGAAGCTTACTGCATTTTATCTGCTCCATGACTGGAATATATCTTTGGCAGACCCAAGGCAGAAGCCCTTTCATGAACAGGTGTATTCCTGAGGTACATTATCTAGAGGAAAGTTTTGAAAATACATAATGATTTAAAATTACGGTTACCATGAAATAATTTCTAGAGTAATATTTTGTGAGATTATATAATTAAGTAAATACTGAATGCATTTCATGGTTTTTATTTTTGTGAATGATGCTTTGAAAAAACAAAATCTTTTATATGCATTTGTCTGTGTAGTTGGACTGGCTTTCAATTAGCCAAATATTTAAGCATGCCATGGACATGAAAGTGGTATAATTGAAATATAAAAAGAATAAATAAAATCCGGTATGAAAAAGATTCAATAATGATGGTAAAAAGGTCATTTGAAATGACAGTATTGACTAAATATTTCTTTTTTCTGTTTGGAAAAGCAGGTTTATGCCATTGTATCATCCATAAAATGAGGAAACTTTTCTTAATTACTAATCACAGAAAGTTTTTTAAATATCAACTGGCACAGTTTAAAAAATACCATTAGATTTGACAGACTGAAAAGTGACCAGAGTGACTTTTCCAAGACTAAAGAATGTCTTTTCTAGTGAAAAAGGCATTTCAAATGGTTAGAATGTTAAAGCGGAAATTGTTCCTTATTTTTGTGAAATTTTGTGTCCTGTATTTATTTTTAGTCTGGGAGCATTCAGTGAGCAGTAAACAGAACAATTACTTACTGTAACAACTCATTGATCACCTCACTGGCATAAATGTCATGGGGCTGGCAGAATCTCCATCATTTGAAAACTTTCAGTCAAAATAATATTTTGTTTTAAAGTGCTCCTTGCTCAAATCACTCTCTTATGGCTTTAGTTATGCTTGAAGTTACTTGATATTACCACAGTATTTATGAGGTTTTTTACAGATTTCATGATAAACACTTCATGAATAAATGAAAGTCATGAAGTGATATGTCTTAACTCCCATAAGAAAACAACTTTGAGTTGCAAAAGATACATTGCATTCTTCTAACAAGTGTAAAATGAGATGTCCATGGGTCAGCACCACTATCTTTACTTACTCTATATGAGAAGTTTTTGAGTTTCATCCTAGTTATATGAATAAATATTCAATATAATGTCATCAAAGGATAAGTTAGCATTTTATGTGATAAATTAAAGCAAATTTGACAGTATCCATGTAAACATGACAGTATCATAGTAGCAATACTGGTTTCAGTATAGCAGGCCCTGAAGATATTTGTACTGCTCTAGAATTAGACAAATGGTCCCAGACTCATTACTTGTCGAATTTCCTATTTCAAATGTTTTCAAAACATTCATACTTTAAAAAAGTATTTTAACATTTAATTTTTTTTTACTCCAGGGGATTATGAATTACCATCTGAATCTAGCACAAAACCTCCACTATGGGACTATCTTTAATTTTTAATGGCCAGTCTTCGCGAACAAAGAACCGCGGAAGGCCTTTCCACCTTCCAGCCAGCACGTTGGATTTTTTTAGGTGAGACACAGTGTACGCGGAACTGAGCCCACCCTTTAATCCTGAGGTTCATCTGCCGGGGCCAAGCGAGCTTGGATGGTGGCAGTGAGGTCCTCAGGACGTAGATGGATTGCCTTACAGGGCTAACGAGCTCCATCTGCCTGGGGAGTGTCCTGACCGGGAATCGAACCTGGGTCTTGGAGTTGACTATTGAAACAACAAAAAACCCCCCAGAAGTTACCATCATAATAAAATCTTTATTATGTCTCACTTTACAGTCTCACAGTAAAGAAGAGCATGCTAATAAACTTCACATTATTGAAACTAAAGGGAAGTCACAGAATGGTTGTAAGATCAATTCATCTCAAAGAACTGCATATGTGAACAGCCACTTCTACACTGCTTATCCAAACATCTGCAGTGCTCTCCACAACTTACATACACTCTGCTTGCTGGAGAACAACAAGTTCTTGGTTTTGCTTCATTGCCATTATAAAAAAGTTCCTTAGAGAAGATCTTCAGAGAATCATGGAGTCATAGAATATGGCGAGTTGGAAGGGACCCACAAGGATCATGGAGTCCAATTCCTGGCCCTGCACAGGACACCTCAACAATCCCACCATGCGCCTGAGAGTGTTGTCCAAATGCTTCTTGAACTCTGTCAGGCTTGGTGCTGTGACCAATTCTCTGAGGAGCCTGTTCCTGATATCCAGCCTGGGACTATCTTTAATATTATTTAGAATCTCAGGTGTTGAATTATGAACTTTTTCAAATACCTTTGAATGGAACGACAGCAACTGGCATTTCTTCCTGGGAAAATCTGGTTTTAGTGTGAGTTCTATCATATGTATCATCAATGAACTTGAACATACTTGAGCCTATTCAATTGCATGCATTGGTTATGTTAGCACTTTAAAACATATGTTCTGAGCAGCACAAATTCTCTTTTTTGTGGTACCTGACAGTGTGCAAGCATATGCTGATCTGCAGGAGGAAAACTTCATTTTATCTAACATGTTTCAAGTATTTCAGCTCTATTCCTTGATTTAGTGTTCTGGATTAAACAATATTTGGAAAAGGTAAACTGATGCCACAGGAAAAAAATATTTAAAAAGTAAGAGGAAAAAAACTTGTCTGCAGAGAATGTCTTTAAAAATATTGACAAAGAGAATCCCAAGAGTAATTGATTTTACTTTCCGAGAGACAAGTTACCTTTGCAATGTCACAAATCCAAGGCTCCCCTCAGACTGAAAGGAAATAGTTCAAAAGAGCCAGACAAACTGGTAACAGCACATGCATTCCTAAATGTTAGTTTCCACCCTCCCTTCAAAGACATCTGAGAGACTGAGTGTGCTCCTTTCTCTCTCCTTTAAGATCAATATCATCAATCATACAAACAGGCAAACAAACTTAGAAATTCAAGTGTTTCAGCTGTCTTCCAGCAAATACCAAACATTGCTTTTAAACTGACCATAAATGAGTTGGCAGAAATTGTTGGTTACCTTTAGGGCAGTAAGAGAGCAGGGGGGTTGCCAAGTGTTAATGAATTCCATGTCCTTTTTGAATGGTGGAGCATAAAAATCTATCTCAGATGAAGGTGTAAAATTGAAAAATATGTACTGCCAAAAGCCTGGAAAAAATTATTGCATCTTTTATGTCACAATTCAAAGTATTTATTAATCAGTAGTAACAATCATCTTCAATTTGTAAGTTAATTTTTTTCTTTTACTAGATTTCATGATAAATGTGACATAAACAAATGAATACATCATGAAGTTACATAATTAGTTTCCCCTAATTATTTTATTTTTAATTGGTAGTCTAGTTGTCATTACTTCAAGTATTTTATATGGTTTCTGTTTTATAAATGGAATATTAGGGCATCCTTGCCAGGAGATGGAAGAGGTGCTAAATGAGCTGAAATCAGCTGATTAGGAAATCCCAGTGAGGCTGGAAAATGGAAAGTTGAGTCATATCTTCTATAAACTGTTCCGCTATAGGAGGTGGAATCTTTTTGCCTAACTGTAGGTAGCTAAAAGTCTGTTTTCTAGGTCTGATTTAATTATACCAAACTCCATTCTAAACTTAGTGGAGGAAAAAAGGTATCTCCAAAAATTTGTTCTGCTGACCTGTTTTTTGACCCTTTTAACATGAATTCCTCTGTTATCTTTTCATGAGACAAATTCATTCAGATCAGTCAGTGGCTCTCCATGCCTGCACAGCAATTTACTAAAGCATCACACAGTGCTCTTGGCTAAGATCAGGATTAAAACTGAGATATTTCAGCACATACCAAAAGTGGCAATAGGCATTTACATTACATCACAGCATGTATTTACATTACATTACATTCAATGACTTCTGTGGTTTTTTATGCACTTGCCACTAAACCATTTTGACCTATCTTTTTGTTACAAAGCTCCTAGAAACCCAGAGAGGTTTACTGGCTTGCCCTTAAATGAAGAACACTGGAGAGTTCAGATATTCATGGAAATCTGCCTTGAGAAAACACTTCTCTGGGCTCTATACCACACTTGAGTCACAAGAAGAAGTGCAGAGAGACACAGCAAGAGATGTCTGACAAAAGTGATTATCAGGATGCACACACAAAAGAAAGGGAAAAAAAATAATCTTGTTAGTTGCTCTTGATGCTCAGGACTAGGAATTTTAGGTCAGCTGGGAATCATGAAGAATGGAGAAGTGGACAGAGAAATTAAGAGGTGTGACCAAGGTCTGAAATGTGGCTGAGGAAGCTTGATCCAGCTCTATTCTCCATCCTGCTTTAATCAAACGAGAATCAGAATCTTCTAAAACAGTAAATTTGGAAATAAAGGCAACACATATTTCTCAAATTACAAAATACATAATTGGAAATGATTTCTCTAAAATCTTGGTTGTCAGCTGAGAAAAAGATACTAATCAGGGAGAGTTCAGTCTCAGATTTTGCTTTCATACGGAATTTTAAGTTATAGTTGCATTTATTTCTTTGATATAATTGAGAAGATTCTTAGGGACTAACTGCTTTACTTCTATGCACAAATTGATTTTTATCAGGAACTTCCAAATATATAAATGAGAAAACAAATTCTGTTTAGTTCTTCAAAGCTTGTATTCCTCACAGGACTTGATTACTATGTTGATAGGGAGTTCATTTTAATCAACATAGTAATACATTATGAGAAATAGCATGCAGCAAATCTCTTAATGAATTCTCTAAATTTCCCATTTTTGAGGCTGGTCCAGAAGTTAGGACTTCTTAAGTAATATGTGGTATTTATTTATTTTATTCCCAAATAATATAAATGGGGGTGGAGGGGGGGGGGAGGGAGGAAAGGGTAATGGATTTTATGTACCCATCTATTTAAAGTTATGGAAACATACATTGATAACATTCCTGATTCAAGCCTCATAGAAAATCAATAAAATAATCTTACTTTGAATAACCATGGTCAGAGCAGAATGGGTTGTTCAATAATTGTAGGAAATTATTATTTGTACAGCAAGTGGGGGAAGTAGCAGCAGCCAACAGAGGTGCATTTTAACCCCTCTCAATAACTCTAAAGGAAGCCCACAGACCTGGTGGCTGACCTGTCATAAATTGCTGATGTAAAGAGACTTAAGAAAAAAACACGTTCATATCTGTCCTTTTACTAGGCCTAATAGGACTTTTCCTTTCAACACATCAAACTGATAAACCCAGTTAAAATCTCCTTGGGATGTCCAGGGTCCTTAGAAGCTTGCTATAGTGTCAGGATTTTATGGTGAGAGTGAAAAAGTGATTACTTTCTGTGTACCGTATTAGTAATCAGCAACAACTGTGTAGTAAGGATATCCAGGAGACTCTGGAATTGCATGACCATGAATCAAAGCATGAAGAAAGCAGGATCTTCCTCTGTTTCTACCTTGGTTGGTACCAAAAAGGGTGCTCCAAGGTCTAAGGACACTCTCAGGAGCCAGAATAAAGTCACCTTTGTGGCCTACATGAGTAGGCAATAGGGATGCTACTGCCGAAGGGATTGATTTGGCTTTCCCCATTTGGTCAGTTTGGGGTATAGGCACGGTGATGACAGCACACAAATCTCATGGGAGGACAAAGAACAGGAAGGTGGAACGAAATGGGCTCCTCTGCCTGCTCAGCGAGGACACGTAGATGCCACCACAGGGATCCTTTCTGAACTGGTGTGGTCAGAGATGTTCAGCCAGTGCACTGACAGCCAGTACTGTCCACACTGACGTTTCAGCATGCAGGAAACTTCCAGGAGTCACTTGTAGATGCAATAAACTGTTGGATTTATGATATTTCATATCAGCTTGAGTAAATTCTGATTGCTAAAAAAATAATGATCTTGCCCATTTTCATGCTACTACAGTCTTGTTATATTGCTTAATTAATTTGATAAAGGGCAATTTTCCTTGGTTTTTTTTGTAGGGTTTTTTGTTTTCATTTTTGTTTTTTTTTTTCAGTGGAAGAACCAGATTACATTAACCTCTTAGACAGTAGAGATGCCACAAGGTTCAGGACCTGTGACTCCACTTTTTCCTTTCAGGATTGAAAAAATATTACTTTCTTCTACACTAAGTTCTTAAAGTAGCAGCAAGCTTAGCTTTTTGTTTATTTTCTCTTTAATGACATTAGTTATTAACAAAGAGAAAGAGAGAGCTAGTACACACTTATGGTGTCCCTATAGAGTTAACAAATTTTCTGGATTGCTTAGATATTGCTTAGAAGTTTAAACTAATCATTTGAGATGCCCTCCACAGAGTGCTCTTGATCTCATGAATAAATTAAAAACTAAATTAGTTCTTTTACCCTGATGTCTACCAATACATTTTGTTTTCTGTCTGCATCTCTTTAGTTAGCATTTGTGCACTACTTATTCTCCTCCAGGCAAAACCAAAAAAATGTTACTCTGAGTATCTTTCTCTCATACAAAACTGTGTCTGAATTTTTATTGAATGTGCTAGACAACTGGAAACCTGTTTATCCTTGTGGAACAGCTATTTTTGAACAGCTCTACAGATTCAAGTGAATAAGAAGAGCTTTGTCGCACATAGGGCGTGAGGTCCAGTACTAAACCAGCTTCCCTGGAAAGGGACAGACAAAGTAGCATTCAAAAATCAATTCAGTCCTCTGTCTCCTGGGTTCTTCTTAAATCTTGTTAATTCCTACAACACTTGGAGCCAAACAGACCTGCTCAAAACAGCAGGCTGTCTTATGAGTTGCTTGGAAACTCTACAATAGTCTGCTCTGCTACCTGCGTAACCTCAATCAACACTCTCCCTGTTCTGGGACTTGTGAGTTAACCTTAAGAATCAGTCTTATCTCCTACAGTGTTCTCTCAGAATAAGTCTTGTTGCAGGGAGACAAAGCTTTTCCAACCCCTTGTTAAAAAAAGGATAAAAAGCAATGGTTAACCAAAAAAAAAAAAAAAAAAAGAGAAAAAAGGAAAATAGAGAATAATGCACTGCGAATGAGACGCAAGGAATACATGCACACAATTCTCTTGGCCATTAAAAGCTATATTTCTTTTATGGGAAGTCTCTGGCCTCTCTTAAAATAAGTGACAGATGATCAAATCTACTGGGAGATAAAACTTTCCTAATTTACAGATTAACTCACTTCAGTTGGTCTTAGTGCTGATCCAGAGTGCTGTTCCTGGTGTCCTATTGCTCCTCAGCAATAACTCCACCCTTCAACAAGTCCCATATTACCTATGTTAGCAGCTTGTGGATACTTCTGTCTGCCTCAAATCACCTGAATGCCTGTGTGTGGGCAGGTGAATGTAGCTCTGCAAGTGGGCTCCAACTCTGGAAAAAGTTTAGAGAAAACAAGTTTGGGCAGTATAAGCAGTGGAGATCTGGACAACAATCAGGCAGGTCTACAAATCATTTAGCTGACCTCTGCTACAGGCTTGAAAAAGTTCCTTAAACTTAAGCATCCAGTGCCATTTTTCCTGCTCTTCCATGTCTGAAACTTTTGCACAAAGATGAGAGATGTGACACAGGACCCGCAAGAATCAAGTATCTTTTTAGAACAGCAGATGAAAACTGAACACAATATGCTTGTGTGTTTCTTTCATAAGACACTAAACAGCTGAATTAAGCCTGGTATTGTCTACAGTTGTCAGCAGTGAATCCTCCACTACCTTCAATCAGTTGAAGTTAATTGCCTTGGTAACACAATTTATACAGTCAAATCACATGTAGAAACTCAAAACTTATCTTAACATATACCTACATCCCACTACATTCTATTAAGGTCTTCTGGCTTCTGCAAAGGGAAATGTGAACTAGTGGAAATAATATTTCCATTTTTTTTCAGTACATTTATGTACCTCTTATTCCTATTAGTTATATTTCACAAGTCCGTTTTCCAGAATTCACTGATAGAAAGTATTAGTTCATGTCTTGTTTCTGATATTTAATTGTTGTACAGGTTTTTTTCTGTTGTTTTACTACTTAGTAACCTGACTTTGTTTACAAGAAGATAAAATCGAACCTGTGTTGACTAGAACTGTATTCTTTATATATTCCTTTGTAAAAAAAAAACCAAAACAAAACCCCAAACAAACAAAAACAAACAAACAAACAAAACCCCAAAAAAACCCCACCCCAAACCAAACCAAATAAACAAACAAACTATAAAAAAAAACCACACAAAAAACCCACAAACAACAAAATAACATTCTTAGGTCTGTTAGCAATGATCAAAATTTAAAAAGACTGGTGTGTAAAGGGAAAATTTTAAGAATAGTCTGAAGTTTGTAAAGTATATTTCTTTCAAAATAATAAAAAAAAGGTGTTATTTCTGACAACTCAAGGATGTCATACCCTGGAGCCACTAAGAAGGCTTGTAAAAAAAGATGACCTTTGGACACTTCAGATCATTAAGCTATTCATAGCTTAATAATATACCAGAGATTCTGCTAAACCCTGAAAAAAAGACTAAAGGAATTTGTGCACTGTAAAAGATGACAGAAGATGAAGAAAGCACTGGGATTCCTAATTGACTTATTGGGAGGATCATTTCAAGTAAAACAGCAAGATGACAATTTCAGATAGGTAATCTCATCAAATCCACGATCAAGACTCTAGCATACAAAGCATATTCCAAACTCAATTTCATTGGATGCAATATCTCATGAATATGAAAAAACAGAATAAGACTTTCCCCTTGCATAAGTCTTGCTTTTATTAACAACTACATAAAGTCAGTAAAATGTCTTTTCAGTGGGGTGTCTCCAAAGTAAGTATTTGTTAGATTTTAATTGACATTTTACAGACACATTTTCCTTTTTTTTTTTTTTTTTTTTTTTTTTTTTTTTTTTTTTTTTTTTTTTTTTTTTTTTTTTTTTAAATTGGCTGCAACAGTTCACTGCAGAACTGGTCATAGCCTTGAATTACATTATAGAAGGTAATTGGCATATCATGACAATATGCTCCATTCTATAATCATTTATTTGATGAGTTCAATGCAAAAAGCTTACTAATGACTTTGAATAAAGACAAGTAAACATAACAAAACACAGCTATTGTGCATTGCGATTTTGGGGTATTTTTTAATAGGGTTGAAACTGGTAGGAAAAATACAGCCAAGCACAATATAAGTGTGTTTTACAGCACAATTGTTGCACAGCGATATCTCTTTCCCAGCCTGCTTGCTATGCCTGCGAATTGTTGTCTTATACTTGACGAATCTTGCTGTAGAAGATGTAGAAACATTTATTTTTATTTTTTTTTTTTTTAGTTTCTGCTGTCTTCCCTAAAAGAGCAAGAGATACTAAACCGAAAGGATACTTGTATACTGACAGGTATGTACAGGAGGAGATAAAAAAAGATGCAAAAATGAACTAATCTGAATGAATTTGTGTTTTTCCTTATATATTTCAATTTAACTTTTTGGTAGTTTCCTTCTTCAATCACTAATTTCACTTTATTCCACTGTTAAGTACAAAGTGGCTAATTATGCAATGTTATTAAAATATTTCATGGTAAAACAAACTTTGCTAGTTAGTTCTGAGCTTCCTGGAGGAGATCCAAGCTTGAGAAACTTCCTTTCTGTTGTCATCAGTGCCAAAACACAGAGGTGGCACAAGATCAATTTGAGAAATACAGTACTGTGTTTTTTTCTGGAGTTAAGTACATGATTTCCATCTGAGTCTCCTCAGAGGTAATCAGAGTAACCAGTCACCAAAACTGGCACTGAGGCATTTTCCACTGCAGAAGGGAAAGGGCAAGAGCAAGATGAATGTGGTAGAAAGTTTTCAGGAATGTTCTCTTTGATAAAAATAGTTCCTGATGGTTGGATGTTTATAGCCTGCTTTCATTTACAAACATGGAAAATATTTTAAGGAGATAAATTTATTAACACTGAATATTTCCTTACAAAAACTGTGACTGTGTCATTAGTGGACTGGAACTTGGGGTTCAGCTCCTGGACCTTCCAACCTGGTGTGTTGGAAGCTTATAAAAAGCTGAATTTTGAAATACCCATTCTGTAATCTGGGGATTTTCAGAATATACAGGTAATGTTTACCATGTCTTTTATGAAACACTGCTACTGTTAGCACAAGAAATCACAGTATTTTGGAAATTTTGCTACCAAGATATGTTAGAAATTGGAATCAGTCAATATGATAGGACTATCTGAAGCACAAGTATATCCTGACACAAATTACATTTAAATTCAGTTTTGAAGTACTCAATATGGAACAGCAAAGCCAAAAGGCCTCTCTGAACTTAATATAAGGTAACAAGCAGCTTAAAAGAACGTGTTAATCTTTTAAATAATAATAAAAAAAGTTTTCCTTTTTTATTTTCCTTTGTCACAGCATCTGTGACAAGTTTTCTTGCACCAAGGTCTTCCTCCTATCAGGGAAAGCTGATGCTCTTGAAATCCTTCTGGCTTTTTTAATTCCAGATAATTTGTCTTAATCCAGAAACCTGTTTGAGTCTTCCTGTAACTGGAAATTGTAATATTACAAAAGAAATGCTATAAACTATTTTCATGCTTTCATAATACAACACATTTTCATTTCTAGAGAGATTTCATGAAGTATAATGATACAATGAGAACTTTACTGCCAGCTCAAGTGCCTCACTTTTCTTCATTTGTGATTTGGAGAATTTAAGGCTTCCACATGTTCTCTCTGACATCATGCAGTAGTCAGTTTAACAGCACGCAACAGTTTAGTTTTACAGATATGAATTAGTGTGTGGTTTTTTTTCTATAAACATTTCAGTAGAGAACAAGCAAAACTTCTACAATAACGATGTCCCCATTATATGACAAAACCTGCAGATCACTAAAGGTTAACATTTCTGCTAAAAGCAAAGAAAAGGAAAAAAAATGCAAAAACATCATCCTATTTCTTTCTTTCCTTCCCTATTTGAATAGTCCTTTCTAAATCTGCTTCTTGATGCATTGATGCAAAATTCTAATATGCTGTGAAAAGAAGCTAGAATAGGCTTCTTTTACCTGTTCCAAATGTTTTTTCCCTGGATATTTGTTTTGGGGGGGGTTGTAATGCAGAATTTCCCGTTTTTGTAATGACAGTTAGAACGTTGCTGAAATCTGGGATAATAGCATATGAATCCTGTTAATAAAATGCTAGTCCTAGACACTGACCAGTTAATTGCAGCATTATCTGCAAGACAGTATGTTGTGTTTCTTGATTCTTCCTCTCCAGTTATACTCTTAAGTGAACTGCTTCCCCTGCTACTGGTTGGCATTTGGATACTTTAACAACCAGACTCATCTCTTAATGTTTCTATAAGAAAATTTCCATGGTTCTTCCCAGATGTTGCCTAAAGTAGATATATTGAATATAGAGGGGAGTCTACACTGATCTGATGAGTCTCTGAAATATATTTCCTATATTAATTAGTAGAAAATGTAATAAATTGAATCAGAAAAGGTCCTTGACCCTCTCTTTGCTTCTTCACCATGACCCAAGGGATTCCAGCAGTATCACACTCTCAAATCCAAGGTGTGAGATATGCAATACACTAATTAGAGCACAAAACCTATATTTGCATTACCTTACAGAGTTTTCTGGATGTTTCAGTTCTCTTCTCCTAGGTTTAGGGCTAACACCAAGCATACATAACGCTGAGTTGAATCTCATTTTTAATTGCCCCAGGCATCTAGTGACTCCCTGTGGGATGCTTAGAAGATGAGACTGGCATTGCTGAGCTTCACAGCATTGCAAAAAGCTCTGTGTGTGCAACCTTAATAGCTTCAGTATCCAAGATTTGTGGCTATTTTTTAATAAAACACCATGTACTAAGTACATCAATCCTAACTCAATGATTAGGAAAGCACAGGTTTCTCCTCTTGCCTGTAATCACAGTTGCCTCTAATTAAACCCACACTATTTGAACCTACTGAGCACTCCCCTGGATCATTTGATCACTGAGACACTTGTGCCTTCTCGTTAGTTCTGTTCTCACCTGATTTTCTGATCTGCTGCTCCCCTTAACCTTTTCCAGTATAAAGGTAAGCTAAAAGATGCAAGGCTGGCTAATTTATGTCCCAATTAAGTCTATCTTTCTTCAGTTCCTGTGGAGTACTGATCTCTCATTAATCTCTCTTTCATCTTGACCTTTATACCTCCCTTATGTGTTGATTCAGAAAAGGGATCTTTGGGCAGAGATGCTCAGACTGTGAATTCTGCACTGAGAGGTTGCAAATATTGTTTCACTGGAGCTATAGTACTAGAACATTGTGGTATGCACAGGTACTTGCAGAAAAGGGTGACACTAAAACAAGAATGGGTATAATACTCTCTTAAGGAAAAGCACTGGTGTGAAGAAAGCTCATCATGCAGCATAGTAGGAAATATACCTTAAGGTGACTTTTTGTTCATCAGTGGCCACATGTTGTTTTAAAAACTCTTAGAAACTACATAATTCTGTAACACATTATGAAACCATGCATCATCTGACATGGAAATCATTCTATATCATATATATACCTACAGGATAGACAAGGGATCAGACCCAGTCAGCATGGGTTTAGGAAGGGCAGGTCCTGTCTGACCAACCTGATCTCCTTTTATGATCAAGTGACTCTCCTGGTGGAGGAGGGGAAGGCTGTGGATGTGTCTATCTGGACTTCAGCAAAGCCTTTGACACTGTCTCCCTCAGCATACTCCTGAAAAAGCTGGCAGCCCGCGGCTTGGACACAGTGAAATTTTGTGCCAAGACTCAGTAGTTTAGATTTTACTTTGAAAGGACCTCTTGAAAGCAGCATCTTCTTAAATCAGGTACACTCCAGAAACGATCTGTTAAAATATCTGCTGATGCCTGATATCTTTGCAATATAAATTGGCATCAAATTCTTTCTTAAAAATGTTGTAATTATTTTTGAAGAGTCATCACAAAACTTTGTCTGATCATCACTTTTTTGACAGAACATCAAAATAGCTGGAGAAACTAGAGTTCCTCAGAGGAAAGGGACGTGGTCTCACAAAATTCAATTTGCACTCTTACTCAGCTTTTGACAAGCAATTGCAGGGTATAATACATGAATTAAAAGCATACAGTGAAAGCATGGTAGCAGTTGTATATACTGATGACTGAACTATTTTTGATCTGAAGTTCACATATTGTCTTTTAAATATTTACCCTAAAGACAAGGAAGAATTCTGTCTGATAGGGAACATGTACAGTCAGTGCTACTGATTAAGTAAGTTTAATTATTTCAAAATTTAATTACTAATGTCAAAGACACCTGAGCTAAGAAACTAATGTGTAGTTACACAGAGGACCTTAACCCATCTTACCACAGACATTTTATAAATGATGCAGTCTTGGAATTAAAAATCATTATACAGTGAGTTTGGAGTGTTGCAATATGTACATATAGTATTGTTTACATTTGTATTCAGAATATGACTGGTGACTCTAGCTGGTGAATAATAAAGAGCAACAAAGATGACCAGCTAATCTACATAGAGGACAGGGTGCAATGAATGTGATATGTGTTTCTGTCAACCTCTCATTTTAAATTTAATTTCATATACCAAGCTGTGTTTCAAATTGTTTGTCCTACTAAAAGTCAAGGAATTAGCACTTTAATTTCCTATGGCAGCTTCTACTTGCAAGAAATCAAACAACTTTTTAAGTTTCCATTGCTGTAATAATTTTCAGGCGACAGTACTAAGGCTCGTGGCATCTGGCTTCATGATCTGAGTCTGGAGTTCAGATTACAAAACTGTATTTTTAGAAGCAGTAGAATCAAATTCTTTCCTAAAGCTTTTATTCGTGAACACTGGAAACATGATGCTCTCCACTGCCAACAAAAAGGCTGATTACATTTTCCTGGTTAGGTGAAACTGATCTTTACAAAGAATGAAACAATCTAGTTCAGCACATTATCATACAAGATATGGGGTTAAGAAAGACTTCTTCACTTATATAAGCTAATACACATAAAAATAAATCTTGCCATAAGCAAAAACAGCTCACACACTCTGTTATACTCATGGAAAGGAATAATAGGGAGTAATTGCTGTTTATCTGTTTCAAGTACTATTTGGGTAATAATTTCTTGCCTATGCAATCATTCAGCATACTACAATTTTAGGTGGACCTAGAGAGGGTTCTATAATAGATTCAATAAACTTATTGGAAAATATTTAATTATTATATAAATCTGAAAACAAAATGCATGATTACATAATGGATAGGTTAATGGATAAGAATCAAAGATGGAATTGGGGTGTACTGATGTACTCTTGTTGTAACAATTATTTTTCTTGAGGCCCACATTTTTGTTTAGAACCCTCTATACATTTGAAAGATCAATGGTATGACTAAGAAAGGTATTTCCAGTTTTATCACACAGGACAAATTTTCAAAAAGAAGTTCATTTGGTTAAAAAAACCCACTGTTTTGAATGTAAATCCAACTGTTTTAGAAGTTCTAAACAGATTGGAGACTATATTGAGAATAATTTGTGGTGAAAAAATTTATATTTGTCAGAGTCTCTAGAATCTTGAAATCTTCTTGAGAGACTCAGAGTGTTCTGAAATGAATGCCACTCATTCTGTTATATTATCTTGCTACCTGAAAACTAAATTTTATGTTTAAACAATTAAAAGTAAATGGGAGTTAATAGAACTACCTTTCCTGGAGCCATACTAGACTCAAAGTCAGAAGTTAAAGTATTAATACTTCAACCACTTCCATTAATTATGAGTTGGAGGTGTTTTTATTAACCAAAAATCATTGTAGTTCAGAGTCTAATGAGATAGAAAGCTATTATAGAAAATACTAGAGAAAGAGAAAAATAGCTATATTCCTTACTTATGTGACTATGGTACAGCTTAAATACACTACAGATATATTTTAATGGTTAACTGTAAAATATTTTAGGTTAGGATTGGATTTACATTTTCTTCCTACCAGCAGTTTCCACCCATTGTTCGCTGATGGTTTCATCTCCCTTTGTTTGGTCATGTTACATGCTAAAAATTCAAATAATCTGAGCTCGTTGAGCATCTTTTCCCTGCAATATCTCATGCGTTTGATGTAGCTCTGACCAACTCCACTAAATATTATAGTTTTATATTATTATCAAGCCGTTATTTTTTCATTTTCTCAAAATCTTCTCTATGCAAGTTGCAGCATTGCAGCAGTGGACTTCTGTGCCCCTGGGACTTGCATGGCTTTGCTTGAGCTTCCAGATGGAGTTGTCTAGATTTCTTTCATTGGTTGCTATTGAAAGGATCCTGAATGAAATAGAGAGTTAAGATTTTATTTGGTGATCTGATATACCACAGACATTCCCACAACACCCTATAGGTTACTGAGATTATTTCTATGAGCAGCTGATAGCCAGAGCAGCTTAGATTTCTGATGTAACTTTCCTTGGTCTATTGACCTGGACTTCAGTACAAAGAATTTAGCTGTTTAAGTGTTGGTCTGTTGTCAAATCTCCTAGATTGCTTCCATGAAGATTTTTAAGTGTCTTCATTTTCTTATAAAAAATAGATATTGTTTCCTTTAATGACAGAAGCATATTGTTTCAGTAGTAATTTGGATACTCACTAAATAGCCTAGAATTTCTAGGTTACTTTCAGATTCAGTATTTGTAATGACAGTCTCACACAGATGGCTTTATTTTCACAGAAGGATTGCAGTTTCTCACTGAAGTTAGTCACAGAGCTCTGACTATTTTAATACTTTTATTTCTGATCTATCCTGGTTTTTTTCTCAACTCACTAATATAATGTGACCTCTAAGACACTGAGAAAGAAAACAACATTGATTTTACTAGGCACTCAGAAGAGCTACTGCAATTCTCCTGGCTTTCATGTCTCCCAACTAAAGACTTTCTGAAGGTGCTAACTGAGTAGACTGCAGATAAGATCCCAAATATAGGCTGCCGCAATCATTCTCACATTCCCTGTGTTCCTACCCAAAGATGAGGTGCTAGCTTGACTGGACTTACATAAACTTTGTGGCTATATTTGTCTTACAATGATGTTTCTGAGTGTACAAGCAAGATATTTTCCATGTTCTCGCCACTGAAAATACAAATGTTGAACTCTATAAAGGAGTCATTCACTGGACTTAGATAAGATCATATGATCACTATACATCACACAGGTCTTGGGACTTAGGCAGCTACTCATATTTTGCAACCTTTTTCCCAGCAAAGAAAAATAACAATGACAACATCAAGGCAAGAGCTTGTCACCTTCTTATGCAGCTGAAACAGGTAGGAAGAAAAGTGAAGCAAGCAGAATGATGATTGCTTTGAAGTGCATGCAGGATAAAGAAAGCTTAAAAACATTTCGAGGAGTGATAATTCAGCTTTTAGGAAGGTCTTTGAAATAATTCCCTTCTAGCAGAAACCTCCCAAAATCTCAACAAAGTCTGAACTTTCCTGAGTATATGAAAAATAATTAAAAAAGGACAAACAAACAAAAACCCCAGAACTGTTTTCAAAAGCTCCCTAAATTGTTTTCAAAAGCTGCTTTGAGAATAAAGACATAACCTATCAAAAAAAAAATAAAAACCTTTAAAGAAAAACCACAAGTGTATGACTGACTACCATCTGAAGTCAGGGTTAAAAACTGAGGAGAAATAAAGAAGAAATTACCATTCCGTTTTGCTTTACTGCCTACCAGCCATGCTAGAGCTCATTTCTTTTGGCTCCTACAAGTGTATTTAGACTTCTGTTTACCAGAGTTTTGAAAAAAAGAAAAAAAGTTTTAGAAAAAAAATAATTTAGAATTAAAATCTTTGTTCACAAAGCCTAGCCATGATGATTTGAAATTATTTAAAATCTACTAGATCAAGTGAACTAAAAATGTAAATACTCTTCCATGAAACTGGAAAATTTAATTAGCTGATTAATATTTTTCATTAAAAGAAAGTTGATGTTGTGTGTCTACCAATGACAGTCTCAATAAGGATATCAAAGAAAAAGCATAAACAGTCCCTTGTTTATACTGACACAGATTTCTCGCTTGTCTTTTTATTTATTGAAGAGAAGACAGGAAAAGAACATTCAGGACGTGGTTTAAGTACTTGGCTCCATTAAGCTAAACAACCAGTAAAAGTAACATTAGTATAGTGCTGAATAAATATATTATATGTTCCCTATATGCATATAAACACACTACTTGTAAGCTGTGATAATTGTAATTTGACATATTATAGAACCACAGAATGGTTTGGGTTAGAAGGGACACTAAAGATCATCCAGTTCCCACCCTGCTGCCATGGGCAGGGATAACTTCCAGTAGAAGAGTGGGTAGATTTCCTTGTAGAATGACACAGTGTCTTTGCAGTTCTTGTCAAACATAAATGAACCTACTTGGGTTTGATTCTCTAATATTAAGCTTCTCTGCATGGTTTTCATTATTAATTACCATGCATAATCCTTCAGATTTTTATATCTTCTTCCTACATCATATTTTTTTCTGTCAGAAAACTATGTGTGCAATGTGTGCATTTATTATAGCTAGAGGTGGAAAATATATCAGGCAGGAATGGAAAAATACTGAATTGTGTGATCTGTTAGTTGGTATGCCTGTCCAACCCTTCGTGATCTGTACATCTTCATTCAGGTTTTTACAAAACCATGTAGTCATAAACTGCCCCTTGTATCTTGCTGGCAGGGGTCCTACTGTCTCACTGTTGGGGACCACATATCCTCCTTTCTAATGGACCAAAGTGACCTACAAGAGTATTCCCTTAACTGGCTGCCTGAAAAGTGGCACACCTGCTCTGCTGGAGAGCTGCCAGTAAACAGATGCAGTACTGAGCATTTCATTGGTGCTGAACAGGGTCATAGTAGCACATATAGTCTGTTCACACAAGTCAAACAGGTGTTGTATACAAGTTCAGCCACCATCATTAGCGGATGTGAACTTGTGTTTTACTGGCATAAATGTGGTGACTTTTATTATCACTGATCAAAACACGCCCTGTTCTTGATTTGTTATGATGGTTGAGAGTTCACCCAATGCTTGCTGGCAGTCAGCCCATCTCTGCAATTCTGAGAGAGATGTGGGTGTGCAAGAAACACAATACTAGTTCAAAATAAGTAACTTAATTACAAGCCTGAAATCTACAGGACTGATTTTAAGCTAAAGTCCCATTGAATCAGAGGTTGTTTAACTGAAATAAACCATCATTTTACAACAAAAAAATGCCATAAGTGGACAAAACTGTTTAGTTTTGGTCCTTTTACTACAAGAAAGACTATAAGGTGCTGAAGCACATGTCCAAAGGACAAAGAAGCTGAAGAAGGGCCCGAAGCACAGGTTTGATGAGAAGCAGCTGAGGAAGCTGGGGGTGTTTGGCCTGGAGAAGAGTAGATTCAGAGGAGACCTTATCTCTCTCTACAGCTATCTGAAAGGGGGTTGTAGCCAGGTGGGGGTTGAACTCTGTTCCCAGCTGGCAAGTAACAGGATGAGGAGAAATGACCTCAAGTTGTGCCAGAGGAGATTTAACTTAGATATTAAGAAAAAAATCCTCACTGAAATGGTGGTCAGGCATTAAAACAGGCTACCCAGGGAAATGTTTGAGTCATCATTATTGAAGTCTTCTAAAGGTATGTGGATGTGTCACTTGGGGATATGGTTTAGTGGTGAACACAGTGGTGCTGGGTTAATGGTTGACTTGATAATCTTAGAGGTCTTTTCCAACCTTAACTATTCAATGATCCTAAAACCTCAGCTCTGAAGCCAGGCTTTCAGTGTTTCTCACACAGCCCACCAGATGTGTTCAGTAGGTACTGTGCTTTGTATAATACCTACAGCCAGGACAGCCATGGGTGACTCAAGCTAGTTTCTTTCCTGGGTTCCCAGACTCTGCATCTCAAGACTTCAGGTACTGGGAAAGAAAAGAGGTGAAATCTGCCATTCAAGTGGCTGACCATATGGATGATGTGAGATATGCACATCAGAGCATTATATGCATCTGTTTGCACAGGCTCTGCAGCAGATGACACTGCTGCACTCCAGGCACAGCAATGAATTGGTGATGGGCTGCATGGCTACATGAAAAACAGTGCCAGGAATAACTTTGCTCTATAAGTATACCTTCCATCATGTGACTCAGTTAAGTCCTCTCTGAAAGTGTCTATATATGCCCCACGGGCAAAGCCTCCTCCATCCTTTCCCTTATCCCTCTGTTACTGTGTCATGCCTAGAGATCTGAGGGAGACATAGCTCATGGACCTTTAGAGGTCATGCACGGTGCAGACAGGTGGAGCATGGCACCAGGTGCTAGAAGGAATAATTACTAGGAAAGGGGAATTTAGAATGGAAAAAAATGTGATTTGGAGTTGAGTGGGAGTGGGGACCCCTAGAGATGCCTTTGAACCCAAGACTAGAAATGTAAAAAGGGTGCTCTGGTATGGATAGTCCTTCCCCACAAAGCTGGTCATTAACATCATGTTCAGAGCAACTTGGGCTATGCAAATAGGACTGGAGAAGGTTTAATGTCAATGTCTTTTTATTTTTACAGTGGTACAAACCACAAACCACTTATCTCAGACAGAAATACTATGATAGTCAAGAATGGCAGCCTGACTTCAGAATACAAAAGATGCACTATGTCACCCTGATTAATCATGAAAAGAAAAAAGAAATTTTGATTCTGTCTTCCTTAAAATAATAATAATAAAAAACCATGTTTAACTAGTCTATAAAATACCCTCATTTACAATTCCTCACTCCTAAGAGCTTCTCTAACAACTTCAAGTGCTAAGAAGTTACCATCTTACCAATGACACAGTATGCATTAAAAACATTAAGAGCTAACTATAGATTAATTTTGAACACACACTTTTCAAATTTTGACCTGTGTGATAAGTGATTAGTAAGGCTTTTTAATTTTTTTTAATCAAATACGAAAATGGATATCCACTCAAAGTCATGACATTTCATTCAGTGTATAAGGTTGAAAACTCCCAGAATGAAGGAAATGTGATTTAAAACTAATTAGAGAAAATAGAAAAATGAAGAGGAACACAAAGAGCTTCTCAGTAGATGGAAGGAAAAATACTCTTTGAGAAGAATAATGTAACAGTCAGAAAGGAATTAATGAATAGGACAGGTACATGCATGCCTAGAAATAGCTGTTAATACCACAGAATTATGCACTACTCAGTCATTAACATCACATTGCACCTGGCAGTTTAACGGGCAGATTTTAGTTCTTTGTCAAAAGAAATTAAGGGCTCAATTATGGATCCAAGCCATGCTGAGAAGGGAGAAAGATAAATACTCTTTCATGATGTACTTCAAAGTCATATGCCTGTGGAAGGTACAAAATAGAGATCTCTCACTACACCTGCAACACATAAACCACACTAATAGGTCAGCCCATTCAGGAAAAAATATCTTCTCCAGAGAAACTCATTAGACGTCATTCTGAGTGCAAGGAAACAACCTTGGATGTAAGGGAAGTTGTTTTTACCCTCTTCTGAAGACTGTTCAGGGAAAATATTCCTCTACAAGAAGTAATGGTAGCTCCTGAGGAAGTTTCAGCGTAAATTATGTGCGATTAGGAGCTGAAGATTCAGGCAGGCATCCCTGGAGCCCTGTAGGAGGCAGATTTATGTCTGGTTTTACTCCAGTGGTATCTCAGCTGGACATTTGGAGGAATTGGCTTACCTGAAAGGACTGTTTTCAAAACAGGCAGCCTTGGTGATTTTATGGGACCGCATAATTCTGTTATCTCCAAATGAATCTTCTTAGGCTGCTCACACTGAAAATATGTCTCTGATTCCAATGACAAGACCGCACTGTATGTTCTGTATCTGAGCTTTACCCTGATTCATCTAGATAAGGTTTTTAAGCTCCACCCTGGGACTTGCAAGCAGTTCCTGTCACACCACTAACTTTTCTTTCTTCTTGTAGTATAGGATTAATTTGTCTGATCCAATGATGATTCACACTGCTCTTGTTCTTGGTACAGGCAAGACATTTCTTCTTATGGATTCTGCCCCTTCTCAGGAAATTTTTCATGAGCACTTTTTTACCTCTATATCACTCATTCACATATCAACTTCCACCATTAACAAACTTTTTTTTCTATTTACTTCTCATATATCTTTGCATTCATAGTATCTTCTCAGTTCTTAGTAATTAGGTTTTTTTCATTGTTAAGTAATTACAGATATTATATAAGCAATGAAGACCTACAAAATAAATTTGATGTTATCTTTGTAATTTCATTTTTTCCTCCTACTGTCTATTACTCACATTCACACCTTTGTGAAATTTGCCTTTTTGAGATACTGAGAAAACATATATCAATATTTTTGTAGATACTAAAAGCAAGTGTATCATGACCTCATACAATCACATTATTATTATCATCACTGTGACTTGTTGGTTTTATATCTTGGAAATGCATCTTGAATTAGTAAAGTGCTTTTAAGATATCAAATCTTTCTATTTGTATATTAATATCTGGTTTGTACTTTCTTTTTAAGCAAGTCAGGGATGTTTTAGTAGAGATGACACAGGACTTTGAAATACATTTTTCATTTGATACTTTGGAAAGAGTCTATCTTGTTGCTATTTTCTTGTGACTGATCTATATTAGTCACCTGTGCTGAAACACATCAGTCAGAAAATCAAACCCTAAATATTCTAAGATCTAGCTTGTGAAATGTCAGTAACTCAGTAAACAAGCCGTGACATTTTTCAGGTGTACCACAGCCTCCCTGTTTCCAAAATAGAAAATGTTCATAATGTAGCAGTATTGTGAGGGAACCTCACAATTATAGCTGACACCTAAACCTAATTATTTCATTTCCTGATGCATAAATGGCAATCCCCGGGCAAATCCAAAACAGTGACTTCCATATTTATTCCAGAATTAAAAATGTGCTAAAATTTCTCTTCATAGGTTAGAAATCAAATTTCCTGATATATAAATCCTTTCCATTATCAAGCCCTCTATAGTCTTAGTTCCAGCTTCACACTGATTTTCAGTTGTACTTCAAATTATAATTTCTGAATGAGTGCCTTTTCCATGATAGAAAACCTGGCACACAAGCTTTATCCTGACAAATAATCAAGATCACACTAAATCTGGAATTTCCACATTCACTTTGTAGCCAATAAAGATTTATATCTGGAACTCCTAAATGATGATGTGTTATGCTATGTGTCAAGAGAGAGATGTTATTCTTATATCTTCTGTTTTCTGAGAAAAGATTATTTGTACATTTTGCTTCAGAGGAAGATTCAGGATGATGAATACAGATTGGAAATAAACTGGTTTCTTTTTATTTTTCAGAGGAAGACTCTGAAGTCACAGCAATGGCCACATTTTAAATGAAGGTTTGCTTCAGCAGTTTCTGTCATGGAGCTTATATAGTCCTCTGGTTGTTCTGGTGAGTTATTGTCCATATGCGCTGCCTACAGAATGAAAAGCACGATGACTTTAGAAGTATTCAAGTTCTTCCATATGAGAAGGTGTGTTTGTACAAGATTGGAGATGGTGCTAGCTTAGGCTACCCTACAGCAGTGTAGCCATTCCATATGGTGTTGTATTCAGGCAAAATATAATGAAAATGCCTTTAGTTTTGGAGCTTGAACAGCATTGCACTGCGAGGGAAAACATACCCTAAATCACCCCATATATCATTCACAGAATGCAGTCAGCTAATGAGGCCTACAACTTACAATGGGCAAAAAACTGCCTAAAAATCTGCACAGTTTTGAGAGGTTAAGGTAGCTTTTCCTTTCTATGGGTCTTGCTTCAAGCTGTCTTCAGCATGACCAGTGAAACTATTAGATATATAATTGAGATGGGTGGAAAACTGGAGAAAGTAAGATGATTTTCTCTCAAAGGCTTCAAGGTACAGCCTTAAACATCAGATAACCTTGCAGGTATCACAGTTTACAAGTTCTTACTGAGGAAAGAAACATCTTTCTCAGAATCTGATTATCAAATATTCAATAGATATATAATTTAAAAGATCCAGTGGAGTTTTC
Organism: Empidonax traillii; assembly: GCF_003031625.1. NCBI lineage: Eukaryota > Metazoa > Chordata > Aves > Passeriformes > Tyrannidae > Empidonax > Empidonax traillii. The sequence continues at coordinate 33,641 of NW_020956279.1, read as the reverse complement.
AAACTCTAACAAAAAGTATCTAAATCTTGCAAAAATATTTCAGTTACTGAGAAATTCAGTCTTAGCTAGTAATGATTCTGACAAAGGTCCTGATTTGGGGATATTTGCTAGATTATTTTTAATAAATTATTATAAACATAATGCAAAAGCTTTTGTAGGAATTCATAGTCTACAGAAGATGGAAACTGATTTTAAATCCAAGTATTAGAAAATGTCTAAAAGAATTAGAGACAGTGACTTCAATGACTGCATGCCATTGATAATTAACAATTCAATTAACTTGTTGAGAGGATATCTTATTTCTCAATGCTAAGAGAATAATTTATATTGAACTCCTGTTCCCAAGCTTTTGTTGTACAAAAGATATTCTCCTTTGAGCTAAATTTGGTTTCTGTTTTCTTTCTCTAAGGAATGGAAAGAGAAACTTCCTCCCATGTGATTTAGTTTTTCCTAAAATAATGTTCTATTAGGTGCATCATCCCCTATAGGATGTGAATTTTTCTTCTTTTATTATAACAGGTGTATAAGAGAAAGACTTTTGCCTTCATTGATTAAAACAGTTGCATACAAAACATCTTTTTGGGCTTTGTGGAGGAAGATGAGGTGCCTATCAGAGACTTCTGCTGCGTTGTGGGTTGCATCGTTCACCTTTTGGTGTTTAAGTTATTTAGTGAGTCTAGGTTTAAAAGGCACAAATGATTCTCAAAAGGCAGTACTTTACTAGAAAAAATTGTATTTGGTCGGCCTCCTCATCTTTCTGTGAACATGAATGTCACTGTTGCCACTTGCTTGAAGGTAACTGAATCTCTGCCATGAAAGCATAAGGCAATTATTCATAGTTACAGCATCCCTGAGCTACTGAAGCATAAAAATAATTACAAACACACATGATTTGGTTGTTCCAATCGTGGTCCACGTATCTTGAATGGGAAAATCAGTATGAATAAATCTTCCACTGACATCAACAGCAAACCTATGACTGAGATGACAAAAGACCTTTAAAGACCTGTTTTGACTAGAGCAATTTTATTTTCTGAACTTCATTTGTGCCAAAATTAAGTTGACCTACATGCTCTATCTTCATCTGTCAGATGCACTAATTCATTATTTGGCAAGGGATCTCATTCCCTGGTTAAAAATGCTGTGCCCATGTCAGAATTAAAGGAGTATAATGTAGTGCATCAAGCAGCATGAAGCACAGAAGAGGCAGAGGAAGAAGCTGGTAGTTTTTGTTTCTGGTCTGGCCAGCTTCTTCAAACAGGTATAACTCAACAGGGATGCATAAATATGAAGAAATTTTCAATATTTGCTGAAAGCTCACTTTTGATGTTGATCTAAGAAAAAAAATAGCTATTAATTCAAAATATCCTTTTCATAGGGATTCACAACCTTTATGTCCTATGGTACCATCCATGTCTATTGGATTGGCATTTGCAGGTATTGCATACAACCGGTGAAATGATTGATCATTCCTATTCTGTGGTACCTGCCACAGTCATTTCAGAGTTGCTGAGAAATAAGTGTTTGAATACTGGAATTTAACTAGGGGAACCAATGCAATGAAAGCTTTTAGTTTAGTTGATAGTAGGTTAACTCAGCTAACTGTTCCTGGAATAATAATAATAATAATAATAATAATAATAATAATAATAATAAAGAAAATAATAGTCCTCTCTTCAGTTCACCTACTTCCTTACTTCTGGAAAGTTACCCTTCATGTTTCTGCTCTGACTCTTGATGTCGTGTAGGATCAGCACTATCTTGGTCTCTTCACTTTTGTTCACCTTTGTTCTTATTGACACTTCATCAGGGTATACAATTCCAATAGTTCATGCACAGAAAAAGATAATTAGATTCAAACAAGTATAAAAATAGTTTTTAGGGGTTGTTATTTCTTTTTCCTCCTCATAATCTGTTTACAGAAGTACATCAAATAGCTACTTTTTACTCTTATCTGTCCACTCTCTCCACGGATGTGCCATTCAGCCAGTGGATAGGAGCCCCTGATTTCAATCACAGAGGCAATTTTATCAACAAAACTTTATCCACAAAGCTAAAGTAAGATTAATTTTTTCCAAATACTCTCCTGTACTGAAGATTTTGTTAATGAAATAATAATTTTCCCTTTAGTCTCCAAGTTGTTTTCTCTGCTTTAAACCTGCCTAACTCAGCAGTGGCAAAATAAGTAAAGAACAGACCAATTCTTCCTAATTGCTTCTCAATTCCCATTATGTTCCTTCCATTTCTAGAGATAAGAGACAAGGACGAAATGCTGTGCTACTTCTCCATAAACAAGATCTTCTAATAAACCAATGCCTTTCTACTTAATCCCAGAATATTCTGAGCATCCTCATGAGTCACACCGTGTGCCTGGGAGTTTTGTCCAAACTCTTCTTGAATTCTGTCATGTTTGGTGCTGTGACCACTTCCCTGGGGAGCCTGTTCCAGTGCCCAACCACTTTCGAGTTGAAGAACCTTCTCCTAATATCCAAACTAAACCTCCCCTGGTACAGCTTCAAGCCATTCCCTTGAGTCTTATCACTGGGTACCAGAGAGAAGAAATCAGTGCCTGCCCCTCCTCTTCCCCTCACGAGGAAGTTGTAAGTGCAGTGGGGTCTCCCTTCAGTCTCCTTTTCCCAGGATGAACAGGTCAAGCGACCTCAGCTGCTCCTCACAAGGCTTCCTCTCAAGGCCCTTCATCATCTTTGTTGCCCTCCTTTGGACACTGTCTAATAACTGAATATTTTTTTTATATTGAGGTGCAAAAAACTGCCACAATATTCAAGGCGAGGCTGCCCCAGTGCAGAGCAGAGTGGGACAACCACCTCCCTCCAGCATCTGGCGATGCTTTGCCTGATGTCCCCCAGGACATGGTTGGCCCTCCTGGCTGCCAGGGCACTGCTGACTCATATTCAGCTTGCCATCAACCAGGACCCCCAAGTCCCTTACCATGGCACTGCTTTACAGCATCTCATTCCTCAGTCTGTAAAAGCAACCAAGGTTGCCCCAACTCAGGTGCAGAATCCAGCACTCTCCATTGTTGAACTGGTTATGGTTGGTGATTGCCCATCTCTCTAATTTTTCAAGGTCTCTCTGCAAGGCCTTCAGGCCTTCCAGGAATACAGCAGCTCCTCCCAGTTTCGTGTCATCTACAAACTTGCTCAGTATCCCTTCTTGTCCTGAGTCCAAGTCATTTATGAAGATGTTGAAGAGCAACAGGGCCCAAGATGGAGCCCTATGGAACCCCACTAGTGACAGGTCACCAGTCTGATGTTATTGCTTTCCTCATTACCCTCTGTGCTCAACCCATGAGCCAATTGCTTACCCACCACATGATGTGTTTATCCAACTGTGTGCTGGACATTTTGTTCAGAAGGATTCTGTGAGAGAAAGTATCAAAAGCTTTCCTGAAGACCAAAATGATGACATCAACTGGCTTTACCTTGTCATAAAAAGAAATCAGGTTTGATAAGCAGACCTTTCCTCTCATGAAGCTGTGCTGGTTGTGACTCATGACAGGGTTGTCTTTCAGTTGTTTTAACACTTCCCTGAATAATCTTCTCCATAACTTTACCAGGCACTGAAGTGAGACTGACAGGTCTGTAGCTTCCAGGGTCCTCCTTGCAAACCAGGACAACATTGACCAACTTCCAGTCAGCTGGGACCTCTCTGTATCTATTTTCTAATGGCTCATTCTTAGTGAGCATAATATCCATTCTAGGGTGTTATTCCTTATCCATCCCTTAATAGACTATTTTTTGCATTATTTTACTGTTTCTTGAGTTTTCACATCTCCAAACATTAATAATCCACTATGGAAGAAAATAAAAAGTCACTCTGAAGTCTGTGTCCTTTTTTATGTTTTGTTAGACTTCACTATTCAAATATTAGTTTTTTTAATTCAAATATATTTCAGCTATGAAAGAAAATTATTAGCACTTCCGCTATGGTATGTGCAGTTATTGCCACATCCCAGCTGGTATTCTATTCAAATTCTTTATCTATGAGAATTTCCTACTGCAAATATACTTCACTCAACACCTGTATGTAAAAACACTTGACATTCTTGTTTCATGGTCTTGACTCTTTGTACTGCAGTATGTTCACTGTAGAGCTGCTGGCTTTTGTGTCCATCTTTGCTTCATCTCTCTTGTTATTACCACTTGCTTTCTACTTCTACTCTTGACCATTGCTTTTTATGCTATTTATGAATTGTCCCTCATGTTCTGCTCCTAATCTGATATCTATTTGCTGGTTTTGTATGCTGAATGTCAGGCCTTGGGGTCAAGGACCACTTTTTTATTACGTGCAGAAGAGGGTATGAATGATATGATGTGCTGCAAGTAAGCAGCAACTTGATGGGAGTGTGGGTAGCAGAGCCTCAGCTCCTCTTGTTAGGAAAGCTGCTGCTGTGGCACTGATTTACACAGAGTCAGATCCCACACTGCTGGCTCTGGAAACAGTCCAGCCTCAAGTGTTTGTTTTGTTTAAAGATGAAATCTAAAGCTGAGCTCAGTGGAGCTAAAAACTATTTTATTACCCCATTTATTGCCTTTAAAAGACCAGGGCAGAAGCATAAGTACCATTTCTGTGCTCTTTTCACAGGGAAAAAGAAAACCTCATTTGTTCTGAAAAATGGAGCTCCAATGTTTTGTCTTTGTTTCTGGCAAGCTTCCAGCCTACCAGACTAGGATGCTTTCCATCAGGAGCTGCCAGTTCACAGACTCTGATAGGGATTGTCTCCTAGGTTTATTGACTGGGGGAGCTACGTGCATTGTTTTCTGTAAAATATAAAAAAAATGCTATATCCCTGGATATGGGTAGGAAGATGAGTCCCAATCTAAATTTCACAGTTCTGTTGGTATTAAGATCTTGTGCAGCTGGTCTGTTAATCGACCAACTTAATATCATATATTATAACAGTTAAAGTTTTTTAGCAGAACTTTTCATATATGAACAAGTATGACTCATCTACATACTGTAGATGATGCACACAGTATAACAGAAAACTTATTCACTTCTAGACCATTACATTAAGCAATTAGAAGCTAGTAATTTTTTTCCAATAGCTGGTTGGCTGGCATTTTTTTCCAATGGTAAGTTTGAAGGATCAAAGAAATCTAAGTGTGCAATAAAACATTGCCTGTTATTACCTGCTGTTTCAAGGCTCATAAATGTGACAATGAAATTAAGCAAAGTTAACCGATTAAAAAAAAAGGATTATGAATATAGAGAACAGAAAAATAAAAAAAATATTATCTTTACTCATTTAATCTAAGTTTTAGGTCAAATATTATCTTATTAAGTTTATCAGTATTTCCTCTTGCATTTCCTTTCATGAGTATATGAAATATATCAGAATCTCTATCTTGATTTTTTTCTTTCCAGAAAATGAAGAGACCACATAGGTGAGAGGGGAGAAAAACTGCTGAAGGTACAACTTGCAAGCATTTAGCATTCAATGTAAGATGCAGGTAAATGTATTCCACATTTTCATCCTCTGACAGGAAGAATTCTGGAATAGAAAGGATTGGCTCTGGAAGAAGCTTCATGGATGCTTTGTAATTTGCAAACCACCATAACTTACTGGAGTATATGTGATGGCAGCAGTCACCTTTCATCACTCATATGTGCCTGTCAGAAAGACCGCTAGGATGTGATCTGAGAAAGGCAACATTTTCATGTCATATTTGGAAGAAACTGTTGTTTTTAAGGCTTCCTCCCTACTGTACTTCTGGGAAGAAAATTGTGGTGGATTGAGCTTGGTTAAAGTAATTTCTTCACTGGGTTCAGACCAGAGGTTTAAACCAGGGTTTCCTGTGCTCCCAGGAACAGCCAAGAGACAAGGAACCATTTTTATAAATATCAATCCCTACTCCCCTACAAATATATTAATGTTAAAATTGCATTGAACCTTCAAAATTCAAATGTTCTGTGTTCCTAATGCCAATTTTTTTTTTCAATTCCACTCTCTTTTTATTTGCTCAGTTTTCCTACTCAGTTTCTTACTGTATTTAATACTGTTTTAAATATCCCCTGTCTTGCCACTACTGCTCTGCAGGATCCTGCTGTGCAAATTGGCACTTTAAGTGGAGGCACTTCATATAAGCAACTAACAACCACTCCTGGGGAGATACTTAGAGGAACAATTGCACTAAACTCTACCTCTTGCTTTGAAGAAAAATTAGACAGAAGAGAAAGAACTCAGGCTAACGGGAGATTATAATTCAAGTTTGATGTAAAGTATGAAACTATGTAAAGCCTTCAAGACCTGTAAAACTGCAAGAGGCTTTTCACAGTTAAAGGGAAAGATTAAATCACTACTTGGGAACCAAGGCTCAAAGTCAGTGGAGCCCCGCAGTGTTATTAAAATTTTGCAGCTTCTAAGATGTCTGCCCTGTCATCATTAAAGCTATTCTGTACTCAATGAATTATTATCCTGGTCTATTTTACTTGGAGTGGCCCTTAAAGTCAACTTATTTTTTATATTTTTATGCCTTTATCCCTCAGGATAGACAACAAAACTGTTATATAATTCATGATTATTCACGGTTGCCTGGCATATTTTTGACAAAACTATTTTTCCTTGGCAAAGATCAGGTTGACACACTTCAGATTTAAGTTTTTTTCAGAAAGATTTTGAATTTAATTTCCTTTAAGACCAGATTCTTGGGGACAATTTATTTTTTCAGGTCAAAATAAGGAAGTATCTTGTAGGTCAGTGAATGGGATCATTGCCCAAAATGTTAACCAGTTGATGATCAAATCCATAATATGAAATTAATATTGAATTAATTGTTACTTTGTGATGACCCAGTGCCTGTTTTTGTTCTTTTGTGGTTTTGTCTTATTTTTTATCCTCTGAATATCCTTAAATTTTCCCTGCTGTGGAATTAGATAGTATTCTTTGTATACAGGTCAAAATTAGAGTACACTTAAACTAATTCCATTATCTCATTTTATTTGTTGATTTCTAAATGGAAAATGCTCACACTATCCTCACAGTAGAAGCACATGTATGGACAGGCTGCTGGAGGTGACAATCAGTTATTGCTGGGCTAAATGAGGATCTCCTCTATTCTCAGGTGCTCTTAACTACTCCATTCCCTTTTTCCCTTCTAATTTGACATTTTGGACCCTTAGCAGAAGAAAATGCAAACTTCCCTGCTTCAGATACTTCCTTAAGATAGGCAGAGTATGGCCGCTGTTTTCTTTAGTTTTTTTATAGATACAAGGATTGCTATTTCTTCTTAACTATTTGAATTTGTGTACACAGAGTCCAAGTGTAATGCTATTGAACTGTCAAGTTATTATCCTTGAGGTTAATTCACTTAACTAATTAAAGCCATCCAGTCAGGATGAAAAGGAGGTTTATCTCCTCTGAAGTAAAACCCTGGTTCCATTGAAATCTGTGGAAGAAGCTTTTAGAGGCTTCAGCAGTGCTATGATTTCACATATAATTAGAGAGTGCTATTTTAAAACTACATATTAGGGTTGGGGTGTAGGGGGCAAGGGTGGTGCACAAATGTGGGAAATTTCTCTGAACAACTATCCAGTAGCCAAATCAACAAACTGGAAAAATTTGTGGTTTTTTTCTTGACAATTTTATATTTTAATATAAATATTATAAATTATAAATACTATAATATATAACATGAAAATAAATTTGGGGTTTAGCCTTGATTTTTCAAAGCAATGGAACAAATATTTTTTTCCCTACAGCTTCGTGTGCCAACTAATCATCAATTGGCAATCTGTTTACAATGTTTTATGCCAATATGAATATTTAGTTCATATCATTTTTTGATTTCACTCCTAGCGTTAAAAAAAAAAAAAAAAAAAAGGGAAAAATACAGCAATAGAAAAAACATACTAAAGGAGAAAAGAGAGGTTCATATTAATTTTGAGCAACTTCTTAGCAATATAGCAGAGTCTCTGATTTATGTGGCTGAAGGTAAGGAACAATTTCAGTATTTCTCATAGTATTATGAGGATGATGAATGACCTGTTTTGCTGTTGCAATTTTAGTAATTGCACAGAGCTGGAGTAAAATCTTTTCCTCTGAATCACTCTGGAGATAAAGGCATGAATAGCTTTGGCCATTTTGACATCACAGAAGAAATGTTGTTTTACCCTTTCTTTATAAACAGTAACCCAACCTCATTTTTGTTCAGACACCCATTTTCCATCTAAACTCACTCAAGATTCTACGCAGCTTTCAAAATTAATATCTATGTAGGACAGAGCAGGCAGACCACAATCCATAAGGAAAGTAGCTAGTTTACATATTTTTACTTTATATATCTGGCAAAGAATGACAGTATTTCATTAAATCTTGGAGGTTGCCTTTCAAAGGCGGGGAAGCAGGATTTATTTAAGGCATTTTTTTTATGCTGAATTGCTGCTTATCTTTAAGATTTGTTATTATGAAGTTGAAAAATAGAATAAAAATATGCTTTCCATTCTTTATAGTATAAGTGCATTTATTGGAATAGAAATTTAGGGAAAAAGTCCAATGGCACTAAAAATGAAGTCATATTAAAATTTGCAAGTTATTTTCTAGTATTTGACTGACATAAATCAAAGTCAGATGAAAAAAATGTGCAATTGGAGAAAAACAATGAAATTAAGAATGCCACCAATGATTTGTGATAGCAACATTAAAAAAAATTGACAAGGAAGAAACAGACAATATTTCAAGTTTTGTTGCATATTATGTAAAGATTAAAATCTTTGATTTCAGAAGAAGGATAAAATAAATCATGTTCTTAAGAAGATGATGCAACTACAAATATTTACTAAAAATAATTCTTCTGAAGCTTCATCTCAAAAACTGATTTAAGTGGATAAAACTCCAGTCAAACTAGAATGTGGCTCCCTTTAAAGTTCTAAAATATTTACCTTCGATTGTTTCAAAGTTGCTACCAATTGAAAAAAAAAAAGCTCAAAACTGAGAGCGTCAGAACACAGATGACTTTCTAAAGCTAGATGGGGGAGCATTGTGGACAAAGACTGACTTAGTATTACTGACTGCAGGATGGAATGTGCTCCAAGCCAGCTCCATCAGCTGGCTATTGTACTGTTAATGTATGAAGCTTTTAAATATTTATTACATTTGGAGGATGCAATACTGGGCGAGTTGCCGATAGTCCATAACTTGTGAAAATACGGACACGTGATTTTCCTTTGAGGTGGGTGTTTGTACAGTGTCATTTCTAATTACAGTTTTCCACCTCCTTATCATATTCTGTAGCTTATAAGCAGCCCCATATGAGCCAGTTAGAATCAGTTCATCTTTGAGAGAGGATTAAAAGAATCATAGGTATCCTTCCCTGTTGTAAAGGTTCATTGACAAATGCCAAGCTTGTTAAAAAGCAAAGGGGAATTATTATGCATTAATCATGTCTAATCATTTCTTGAAAATTCTTGTGAATGTCAGGAGCCCTTGGTATCCTTTTAATTCACAGGGCTATCTGTCACTATGCTGAACTCCTAGAGACCTGAATGACAGAGTAGGGTAGTCCAGAGGGCAGGAGCTCTGTTCTTCAGCAGACAGGGAGGTGACTAACAAAGCTCTGGAGTCATTCTACTGGCATTCACCAGGGTTGAGCCAAAGATCCAGACTTATAAACCTCTGACTGCCTTTAAATTCCCTAACACTCCTTAAATGAGGAGTGATGGTGATAGGAGAGGAAGAGTCAAGACCGACATGGAATTTAGGCTGAGTGTGACTAGTACTGGCAAAGACTTTTTATTTATTTATTTATTTATTTATTTATTTATTTATTTATTTATTTTTATTTTCAGTGCAGTTCTGGGAAGCAATAGCAGCCCAAGAGCTGGTACCTGGGTGCAGTGCTGTGGTGGCTTGTGGTGTGGGAAAGGGGAAGCCAAATCAGGAGACTGGGATCTGTGCTCCAAGGATACCTCACTGAGATAAACTACTCTTGTCTCTTCTGAAGTCTGCTAAAGAGGTTGAAATTGGTTATATAGGCCTGAGATTAAGCCCTAAACTTGAGGTCATGTGAAAGCACTGACTTGACAAGTTGTTGACATTTAAACCAGAAATTTTTTCATAATAAAAATATGGAATAAGTCTCTCGGCTCCAGACAATTTCCAAATCAAGTAACTCAAAGAAACTTCAAGCTATGTACTCTGTTTTCTTTTTCTTTTTCTTTTCATCCTAATTTTCATGGGTTTTTATTAAAGAAGTTCCATTAACCTAGATGCTATGAATGCTTACCGGATAAATTGCAGATGACGGCAGAATGAAAAGCAGTGAACATTAACAGGAAAAAAAAAATCAGCAAAAAATAAAATAATTGAATTTCCCATTCAGATCAGATAGAAAAGAAAGAATGGGTGTTATTTTTTTTTTTTTCTGTAGCCAGGAAACAAATGTAATTGAGCTAAATTGATCCTGCAGGAGGAGGTTTTTTATGTTTTTTTTTAAAAAATCAGATCTGCGTACTTTTTCATTTATTCCTAGTATCTGTCTTTTATTGAAGGTAATGTGTGCCAGGTACTACAACTACAAATATGAGGACTGCCATTCCTTCATTAGAACTGCCTAATGAGCCCTTTTCTCCTGGTCAGGTGGTGGGGAAACTTCCATTCTTCCTGCAGGCATGCAGGGATTTTTTTTATGGCTACAGAAAGAAAGAAAGAAAAAAAAGTAAAAAAAAAAGTAAGGATAGATAGATAGATAGATAGATAGATAGATAGATAGATAGATAACATACCATCAGCACATCTATATATCTGTTAATATATATGTAAATAAATAATTCAGGTAGCTTAGTTAACTGTAGAATGATTTATTTTAGCTGTGGATTTTTTTGGTATTTGAGCTCTAAAAGCTCCTAAAGATTGAGCTTCCTTGTTAGCAATTTCATTCCAAGAAAATATAATTTCTCTTAAGAATATGTAATATATGCTACTGAGGAAAAATCCCTGAAATAAATATGATTTTTTGGTAGTTCTATTGCAAACAGAGAGGATCAAGTCCCAGCCAAGTTAAGTGCAAATCAGTAAATTATAGCAGAGCATGACTAATATTTTTTCTGTAGATGGAAATCAATATTGGATAATAATAATTATGAATAGATGTGTGTTTAACAGCTCTATTAAGGCACTACCAATCCACTCAATTCCTCTCCTATGTAGTGTGTAAGAACTGATGGCAGATTGCAGTACAGAGAAAAGCGACAAGAGAGCAGTTGATAACCAAAGCCATGGCAGCAGCATTCTAGCACAAAGATGAAAACTGAAGATATCTCAGCTTTGGGTTCTTGGCCAATTCTGATTTCTTATTCACTGAGTTTGAAATCTGGAAGAAGCAGTTGCCAGCTATAAAACAACAGGATGTAAACATCTTCAACAGAGGCCAGAATGTGGGTTCAAACTCTGTAGAACATGAGTGGGAGGAGATAATACCTAAAAATGTCATAAATGACAGCCAACACAAGTACTAGCAGTCTTCTAAGAGGCAGAAACAACTGTAAAAGGTCATAAACCATTTTCAGAATTTTCCCTCTCTTTTAACTCTCTCTTAGGTGTTGTGGCCCTGTTTTTCAACCCCCTACACTTCCAGTTAGTGAAAAAGGAGCTAATGATGATTGTCACTTTAGCATGTATGGAGTTAAAAGCTTCACAGGGTTAAGTTATGCATTCATATTAGAATACGAAATGAATACCACAATATCTGGTGAGACTGTTCAGGGACTGCGCATTTTCTCTTTGCTGTTTCTAGCTCTAAAGCCATTGATCATCAGCTCTCTTTCTGTTCAGCTTAGTTGTCTATGTTTAAATAAACAGATTTTCGAAAGCACCTGCTTTTCACTATAGGTTATATAAACATTTTAGGCATTTGCTTTAAGGAGATTTGTTTATTAGGAATCTAAAATTTAAGCATATCCTGGATTCATATAAATTTTACCTTCTCCAGAATAGGCAACAGCTGATCAGATTTTACAAGAGGAACAGTTTTAGTCCTGAGTTCTTGAAGTGTGAGTGGGAAAAAAAGGCAGTTTTTCCCTGTCTTGTATAGCTGTATGGAGCTGACATTCTTAGCACTTACTTCAAAGATCTCTCTAAATCTCTGCACTTCATGCCAGCTGCAGACATAACTGAGCAAAGCTGAACAGAGCTGGAAATTATTTCAGTGATGACAATTGCCTTACAATCAAGGCAGTTTTCTTTCAGTTACTTAAATGCCTGCTCCAATTTTACATTTCTGTGGGGATTAGAGCAAATCTTAGGTTTACAATGTGATTCTAACCTAGAACCCTCCATTTTGGTTTTCTCTTCCATAGTAAGTACTAGCCTTTTTGCTTTTTCCCTTTGTGTTGTATCTTTCTCCCAGTTTGTCAGAAGTCTGTAATCATTTTCTCAGATACTGACCTTGAATTACAGATGACCAGAACAGACTGTATCTGTGGGCTTTGTGTGAGTTCATTCCTGCACAAAGCCCACTTATAAGCCATAGACAAAATGTTCCCCAACCCACTAATTCTGAAGTGTTCAACATCCATGAATATAAGAAAACAACATTAAATTTACTCAAGGGATAAGCAAAATACTTGTTTTCTCTTTCTTAAACTTTCAAAAGTAAAAGTTTTCAAAAGAAGAGATTTAGAAAATATCTTGGAATTGGATTTTAGAGGAAAGATACTACTTTTACAGACAAGAGTTGCACACACTGTATCACTCGGAAATGACTTGCACAACATCTGCTGTCCTGGCAGAGGCTGTGAATCAGATGCTTTCAGTCAAATCTATGCTGAGAGAAAAACCCACACCTGCAGGAAGACACTCATGATTTCACCAGGTTAACCACAGGGACACTGAAAAAGGTGTTGAACCCTATGGGGGTATCAAGAAAATATAATTACCAATTGGACCTGGACCAATGCTCTTTATTGCTAAAAATGCAGCTCAACAAATATTTGTTTATTTGAGCTAATTTCAGGATGTCAGTGGGAGTTCCTTATGGTCAACTAAAAAACCCCAAAAATAATAAAAAATCTCTATATTGAAGAGCAAAGTACTTTTAAATAATGAAAGCAAGTTACCACTTCTGCCTGAAGACTTAATCTAACTGCATTGAGAGTGTAAAAGAATGATAGATATTAAAGACCTCTGAAAAAGGTTTTCTATTTTGGGGATTAGGAAACAAATTACAGGAAATTGAAGCAAAAGGAATCTTCCTAACGGAAAAAAAAAAAAAAAAATCACAGCAATATCCAAACAGAGTTGATGTTCACAAATATGAGTAATTTCAAGAATTTGAAGATTTGAAGCGGCATGTCCTAGAGAGGTTCAGTTTCTATCTCTGATATATGTTGGATATGCCACAGTTCCACTGTTGCAGACATTCAATTTTCTGTAAAATTTGCATTGTCACTTTTATGTTATATATATTTTATTGCAAATGTACAGTCAAATTTCACTTTTTTCAGAGAATCACCTATGATCATAACTGTTGGAGATGGGTTTGGTAACTTTTATCTTATAAACAACATCATTGTGGTGGTTAAACAGTTTTGTATTGTAAGTGATTTCTAGGCTAAAAATCATCGTGGAGCTGAAGCTTCAACTGTCACCATGTTGCAAGTGGTTGCCATGGGCCATGTGCCGAGGAGCCAGTGTCAGCTGGGATTGGATGGTTCATGGCACCACAGCAGCTCAACCAATCCTTTTTCTGCCCTGTTACTGTCCTATCCCTTCATGCATATGCATATATTCCCTACCTATCATTGTGAGTGGATTTGCATGCTCCACCTCCCTTCCAGTTCTTTCCACCCCAAACCCCTTAAAATCCCTCCATTTTGTTTTAATAAAAGGATCGGCCTTGGCTGTTGCTTGCACCACAGCTATCTTGTCTCCTTGCCTCTCTTTTGAGCTGTGTGAGTGAGCAAGAGTGCGTATGCAGTAGCTGGACTAGCTTCTACTAACACCTACAAGCTAGCCACAAGAACCCCTGACGCTGGTCCGCTCCCTTCCCTTTTTCAAAACTGCGTCACATAACTTCTATTTTTCTTATAGTTTTAACTTCTGGCTTATATTCTTGTCTGAATAGTGATGTATTTTGTAGGTCTCAATCTTGACAAGACTTGACGATATCAGTTATCAACATTTAGAGAATTTCTTCTTATTCTCTAAATAAATATAAATATAGGTCTAAATTCTAAAGCTTTTGCTGATTTAACAAATCTAACTGACCCTTTTTGACTACTCTACGCCCCCTTGAAGTCCTAAAGATTAAGAGATAAGTATAGATTGCTTCCATTTTCTGTGAAAGGTGGGGCATAATCTATTTTCCACCAGTAATATAACTTTACATTTTATTTTTGTCTTACATTTAGGATAAAAATTCTATTGTGTGTTAGGGCTTCAACATTGTACTGAAATTTTTGTCAGATTGACCAAGCAGCTCCCTCCTACATGTCAGCATGATAAGCCAAATTGTGCTAAGGTGCTGGTTTTAGCCCAATGCTTCAAATTAGTTTTCTATTCTTTCATGTTGCACCTCAAAATTGGGAGTTCACAGTTAAAGTCCTTGGTTTTTTACTTGGAATTTCATTTCAGCTTTAAAATATACTTTGCCATCTACCAGTCCCCTCAAAGAACTTCTTATATTTATTTAATGACAACCCAGCTCTGGGTGCAGTTGCACTGCCATTCAGAGCAGCACCCCAGGGGTTTGTGCCACTGAGTCACAACAGAGAATGTCCAGAACACATTGACTGAGGTGTTGTTCACAACCCAAACAAGTAAGAGAGGTGTAGCATACTGTGCTGCAAACACATGGTTCGTATTCATTCCAGTGTTATTTCTTATTGAAAATTAACTTGACTAATAATGAGCTTGCCACAACTCCTCTGCTTAGTCTCCTTGTAATGGAGAGCAAGAAATTTTAGCCAGAAACTTTTCAGTTTAAGAAAAGTAAGAGCTTCTGACAAGATCCTTTTCACAAAGTTCATCTTGCTTTAGCACTTGTTTCAAACTGTTCTTTGCAATAAGTCTTCTTTTCTTGCTAATTGCAGCTTGCAGCTCATTATTTTCAGGAGTGTTTAAAAGAGACTGCTGTGATACAAAAGGGTCATTTTGAAGGAGGTGTCATCTTCTACACTCTCTGTCTCACTAGTCCCAATTATTTCATTGTCATTCTAGTTGGTTTCTACTCAGAGATAGAAAATCTGCTGCTGTTTGATCTTTTGCTTATTTGAGGTTATTCTAGTGTTTCAGGTTCTCTAAAAATGCTTGAAAGCATCTAGAGATCAGTAGCGACATCCTGTTCCTATTCTCTCTGTTGCTGCTCACAGCTGTGCAAAGCATGGGCAATCATCTCCCAGGTTTGGAGACCACTTGAGCCTTCTCCACCACAGCAATAGCTATGAAAGTCATTTCTCTCCAATGCACTAAATCTGCCCAGGACTGGATTTTGCTTCTCTCCAGCTGCCTAGATGAGGACATAAGGAGAAAAATCTTTTTACTTTGTTCAGTTGCCACGTAAATTCTGTGTGCAGGATTACAGATGCTGTGTGCTTCTGCATTCCCAGCCTTCCATGGTTGGCACAACAGCGAAAATGGATGGGCATTTAGTGTCATCAAAGGGAACAAGTTGAGCTTGGAGTAGTTGTGCAGCAAATCATTAGCCTTTGGGAACAACACAGAGTAATTTTGCAGGAAAGGATTAAGACCATGAAATAGGCTCTTTTAAGGCAATCTTCTTTCCTGGGGTATACAGGAAAGATGAGTTTCTTCTTTTTGCTCTTTTCCATCCCTTCTTGCACTGATTTAAACTTTTGTGATTTTGACACGATCAAATGCTTTCCCATCCAGCCACTCATTGCCAGTAGTAACACTGTACTACAACAACATTATAATCCTGAATTTTCTGATAGAGATAACTGCTTAAAACAGGACATCAAATTTCAAAGTTGACTGAAGCGAAAAATGGCCTATGTTCGTGGTGAGTTTTTCATGTCTTTATGCTTGGGCAGCAGAGACACATCAGCAGTATGAAACAGAAATGAGAGGAACTACAGAGGCTGATAAAGAGGGAGCTGAAAGGTAGTGCTTATTGACAAGGCATTACAGGACTAATTCTTGCATCCCTCCTATGGACATAAATGGACTTGGTTGGCAACAGCCAATAATAAATGCACCGATTAAGGAGGAGTGGGAAGGGACCACCTGCATGTCTTTTGTGGTGGCACAGTGGTGGTTGCAAAGTTATGGCTTGCTAATTCTATCTTAAAAATTAGCTATATTGTTCTCCATTAAGAAAGAAAATGGGGTCTTTGGGGATAGGTAAGAAGACGTGTTTTTTAAGAGGAAAATATTCTAGGTGACTAATAACAGAATCAGAAGAATCCTGATTGGTGAAATCTGTGGTTCCTGTTCTCTTCGAGGGGAAGAAATATTGTAGAAGAAAGGAAGGTGTAGAAGTACCCAATGCTTTTTCTGATCAAAACCATCGAACTATCCCTCCTTTCTAAGTGAGGTAGAAAGGAACTAGGAAGTGAATATACAACCTTGATCTTACTACCATAAAGGCACCTGGGGACTTTAGGCCTTTTTACAGAAACAAGGAGAATAAATTTTGCAAACGCAAATCACCAAATATTTAATGGGTTCATAATGTCAAGCAATGCAGAATGCAATGGTAAATTGGACAAACTGGGACTATTTTCCATTATTGCAAGTGTATGTGAAACACTAATTTTCTCTATTTAAATGCCTGACAGCTACCCAATGCCAGCATATGTTTCCAAACACATTTTCCAAACGATTTCTCAGTAATACGTTGTAAAAGTGTGTTTTAAATTAGAATGGAGAATTAAAAAGAAAAAAAATTAGGAAATTCCTACTTTCAGAATTGCAAGAGAACCAAGTTGTCAGGAAAGGGCCATTTCATATTGGCCTTTTTGTACAGTGCTTCTTAATCTTAGATCTTTCAGAGTTCTACTCCTGTTTTTATCACAGATGGTATGCTTTTTCCTTTGGGAAGGGATGTTATAACAGTGCCAAAGATTTTCTTCTGCCTGACTCAAGCACAAGATAATACCCTTGTCAATGGCTAGCAACTCTTTAAAAAGCATGAAACCTGCTGTTCTTGAAGAGCTGATCTGTGCTGCTTATGAGGACACAAAATACACATTACATATATACATGTAAAATTATAATGTAAATTTATTGAAAGGAAAAAATATAGACATCCAATTCTTTAGCAATGAAATAAGAGATAAAAGCTTGAGAGATAACAATTGATTTAAGAAGCAATGCACAGTCTTCTAAAATGGGAACTACAAACAAAATATGTAGTTAAAGATATGATTTCATGTGTATTGTAGAAGTCATAATGTCTTGACAAAAGATTATACAGCTTTGAAAGAGGGAGTGTAACTTCTGCTATCACTTATATGCAGGAAATAACTGCTGATATTCACCTTCAGTCAGAATCTTGCTGTATTCGCTCCCATGCTCATCACTGAAACCCTCCACACAGCCGCATTACTAACCCCCCTCCACACTGGCAGTAACCCTTGCCAGTCTCTGCTTCAACCATTTTTAATTTGCTTTCCCTCTTCTCCCATTTACGCCATCTTAGGTCTCTTTGTAAAATCCTGGTGATGTAAAATGCATACATATCCCGTTATTAAAAAACAGTTCTCAAGGAACAATACTGGATTATTTTAGCATAGTGTGTCTTTAGCAATGCAATAATATATCTGATTCAGTTTACCTCCACTCCTTGATTCCCTTTATAAAATTTATCCCAAAGTTTAGTTTAGATAGGCAAAATACCTGTGTGTCTCTTTCTTACTTATGTTTTTTTTTCTTTCTTACATAAACGTATTTTTTCCTCTTTAGTCAGCTTTTTTATTCAAAATATGTGACTGTCATCTTAGAGCTTTTGATATCTAATGAAGGCTTATTTGTGTTATATCTCTATGTAAGGAAAATAGTAAATAAGTAAATAAACCCACCAATTATCTTCCTCAATTTAATGTGATAAAGGTTATTTGGTTCTTGTAAAAACAAGTATCTTTACTTTCATAGTGCATGAAAGAAACATCAGTTTCTCTGAGAAAAAAAAAAAAACAACAAACAACCCTATTTTGATTATTAAATTGCCAGGCTCATAGCCATACTGAGAGTCTTTAAATAGATAGTCCTGATCCTGTGTCTTCATTTGCTTTGTCCTGAGCAGTTTTGGTCAAATATCTTAAAATCTGATTGACTTAGGCTTGGCTGAAAACCATTGATCTAACGGTCAACCCTCCAAAGCTCATTACAAGCTCAAAGAATTGATTGAGATTTTAGAAGACTCAGTGAGGTTATCTCCGACAATGTGACTGGGCACATAAAATAGCTGTTTGCAACAAACTCAGCATAAAAGGAAAATATTTGGCTGGCTTCATGTTAAACTGCAGCAATTCCAATAGACATTTTCTTATTCGCCAGTGCGGCTGGTACGCAAAATTTAATGAAAAAGCTGTACCTTTACTCATATCTCTAACAAGTTCTAGGTAGTCAAGAGTGCTATTAATATTTTTCAAGGATCTAAAAGTTATTTGATTTAGAATTGGGTACTTACCAGAAAAATATAATACCAATGGCACAAAAAATATAGTATCAGCTACCCTGAAATGGATATCAGCTTTATGTCAAGATTGTTTTGTGACTGTACTGCTGCAACTATAGAAGAAAGCAAGAGTCTGCCTTTTGAATACCACTGCTTTTGAACATCTCTGCTGTGTCCTGCTTTGCTCCACCTAAAGAGACATGAATTCACTTCTGACACTTTCTACAGCTATTCTGTATTAATTTAATCATTATTTGAACTTTTTTTAATGGGTAAAGGTATGAACTGGAGCCTTCTACCCATCAAGAGAATGCTCTAGTCACCACATTATCAGATATGCTGAGGTTTGTGTCCTTGTCTGCAATTCTTCACACTTGTTGAATATCTTTCTCATTCCATGCAGTTCTTCTGTCTGAGCAGCCGGGGTCTTTCAGTCCCTGATGGAGACAATGAAGGGTCTTTTGGTAAACCAGAATGACATCAAGCAAAAGGTGCTAGCCCTTTTCATTTCAAGATGCTTCATTTTTCTCAGACAGATAAAGAGTTTTAACCAGGACTCCCGATACAACTGCCCCTAAGCTTTGTCAGCTCCATTCTTGGTGAGAATTCCCCCTTCATTCCTGTCTTCTGTTTAGCTATACACACAAAATGCTTGTTTGGAATTTAATTTCATAAACAACTCTATTCTAGCAAAACAAAAGGATTTGCTTTCTTTGCATGTTTTGTTTCACTTCTTGGCCAACCATGTCCTGGGGAGCATCAGGCAAAACATCACTGCCCAGTCAAGGGAGGGGATTTTCCTTCTCTGGGGTGGCCTCATCTTGAATAGTGTGGCAGTTTTGGGCACCATAATATAAAAAAGACATTAAGCTATTAGAGAGTGTCCAAAGGAGGGTAACAACAAAGATGGTGAAGGGTCTGGAGGGGAAGCCTTATGAGGAGTGTCAGAGGTCATTTGGTTTGTTCATCCTGGAGAAGAGGAAACTGAGGGGAAACCTCATTGTGGCCTTCAACATCCTCATGAGTGGAAGAGGAGGGGCAGGTACTAATTCCTCAATTCTCGTGACTAGTGACATGACTCAAGGAAACAGCATGAAGCTGAGTCAGGGGAGGTTTAGGCTGGATATCAGGAAAAGGTTCTTCACCCAGAGGATGGTTGATCACTGGAACTGTCTCCCCGGGGAAGTGGTCACAGCACTAAGCCTGTCTGAGTTCAAGAAGCATTTGGACAATTCTCTCAGGCACATGGTGTGACTCTTGGGATGTCCTATGCAGGGCCAGGAAGTGGACTCAGTGACCCTTGTGGTTCCCTAGCTCAGGATATTCTATGATTCTACAACTTTGTGATTGGCTGCCTGATCACTCCTAACCAATGAACCTCGAAACCAAGAACACTGTTTCTGCAGTCTTTGCTGTAACCATTTCTTCCACCTCATTTTCTTAAAGGTGTGCTGGCTACTGTACTGAGTGAATAAGCAGCCCAGTAATTTGAGCATCCTATTCAGCTCTGAATTTAATGTTTCGGGATTCAAATTATGCTTGAATTTTGCATATTTTCTATACAAAACATCTCTTAGATACAGTTTTTCATTTCCATCTATGCATATATCTAAGCATACTTTCACAGTATATTAGAAGACTTGTTTCTCTGAACCTAGCAGATGCTATGCTGTGGCTATAGGCATCCTCCTCTTACCCAGCTCATTTGAGCTTGTTATCCCTTTCTTTAAATTACTACTCTATATCTCTCTCACACTTCACAAGCTGTTTCAGAAACTGCCTTTCCAAGCCATCCCTGTCACACCCATCATTTTCTAATCATGATTGAAAGTGGAATATTGCCTCTGGTTAGTCTGTGGTGTCAGGCTCCTTTGCCCATGTTTTACATTTTCAGACAGGTGTCATCAAACTTTTTATCACTGTCACAGCTGGGAGGATCAATCTATAAGCATCAACAGAGCCAGTTACCTTCAGATATGTGGTCGAAAAAAACATCCACTGCTGGGATGCCTACAAAAATACACAGTGGTGAGAGACTGCTATACCTCCTGATATTATCTCTTTTTTTTTGTGCTCCTCATAGTGTCTCTGCTTGCTCAGAAATGTCACCTCTAAAGCAGGCACCATTCCCTTGCATTCTGCAACAACTCAAGTCCCATTCCACAGGAACCTTATGCTTATACAGATAATAATACATGAGTCTGTATTTCAAATCTTCCTCTGTTCTTATGTTGAACTGTAGCAGATTGCAATGTGTTTCCCTACTGCCAGGTATTGGTGGTTGTGTTGGCATATGAGTAAAAAGCTATCTATTAATCTCTGTTGCATCCAGGGATCTAGCAATGGAATGCTATCCAGGCAATTATTTTAATTGGATATAATCGCTTGGGAAATGGATGGATGAATGAATCAATTCAAGTTAATTGGGATAATGACATTATTTATGCTGGTCACCTTTTTTTACCACCATCTGTAGGAAGATTTCCAACTGCAAGGCCAAATTCTTCCACGATACAGATACACTGAGACTACTGCAATCAAAGTAGGAATGAATCTGGTGCATTGTAAGTATGGAAAAAAATTCCCTTACTTACTTATTTTGGAGAAACCATGTGTGCAGCTGATCTGGGAATACTACAAATTACTCTCTTTATTCCACTGTTGCTATCCTGTCATTAGTAGTGTTGCAACAGGAGGTGATCTTGGCACTTGTTCTAGCAGAAATGTATAACTTTTGCTTTGTTTACATACTTATGCAGCTCATTACTGTGTGAAAAACAATCTGCAGCTTAGCATTTGTTAATGGGATTCGGAACAAGGAAACAGCAGATGGAGTATAGGGATACTGAATGCATAATAAGTTTGATCCTGAAAGTCCTTGTGTGATTTTTCAGCTCAAGATGGTTGCTAAATTCCGCTGCAAAGTTGAGCAGAAACGATGCCTGTGTTCGAGCATGAAAACACATTTTTTGGCACTAAACAGACACAAGGGTCAGGCACTCTACACCTGATCAGCTCTTAAAGGGAAGCAAAAGGCACAGTTTTTCTTGTGATGAATTATTTATTTTACTGTTCTGAGAGGAGCTCTGAAAATAAGATGGTGCCGCAGTTTGACCTCAGCTTAACCAAGCCCCACAGAGCCATTAATTCCCTTCCCCTGCGTGGGATGGGGAGAGAATGAGAAGAGCAAAAGGGAGGAAACTCGTGGTTTGAGATAAAGACAATTGAATTAAGGAAAAGCTGCACATGCAAGCAAAGCAAAAGACAGAATTCATTCACCACTTTCCATGGACAGGCAGGTGTTCAGCCATTCCAAAGAAAGCAGGGCTCCATCACACCTAACAGTGACTTATGAAAACAAATGCTATCACTCTGAACATCACCCTGGTTTCTATACTGAGTATGATGCCATATAGTCAGGTATATCCCTTTGGTCAGTTGGAGTCAGCTGTCCTAACTGTGTTCCCTCCCAACTTCTCATGCTGCCCCAGCTTACTCGCCAGTAGGGTGAAGCTGAAAAGTCCTTGATTTAGTGTAAGCACTGCTTACAAACTACTGAAACTTCAGTGTGTTATCATTATTCTCATCTTAAATCCAAAACACAGCACTATACCAACTACTAGGAAGAAAACTATCCCAACAAAAGCCAGGAGAGACATTTCAATCCCCTGCAAGTGATCGAAATAAACTTTGCTGTGATATTGTCCTACCTACTTCTGTCTTCAGCTGAAGAGAAGTATAGTTCTGAATGTTATCTTCTGCTCACTTGTATGTCTAATGCAGACTGGTGCCCAGGAGGTTCATCTATCTGAGGACAAGTAAGCAGGACTATAACTACTTTGTACTAAGAGGTGTCTTCATTTAATGTGTTGTAGCACCTTTGCACCTCTCAGAAGCAGATCTCGGGGCAAAATGATTTCTGTATAACCTGTTTGTCCATCTTCATCTCTGTGTCAAGCTGAGTGACTCTTCAAGTCTGATAGAATAGACCCAAATCAGGTGTCTTCCAGAGATAAAGATCAAATCATTCTGTGACACCTGGATCAGGATACATTGAGCCCTGCATACGTCTGGGACTGCAGTATGGATTACACATATCTGCCAGGCTGCAGTGAGCTAACTCCAATTTTAAGAGCCATTTATGCATGACAATGGCTCTTCGACTCATCTAACACAGACTTGTTTAATAAATCACAACCTATCAAACTTCTAGGAAATGTTGGTGCAATGTGTGGCAAAAAAAAGTTGACCGTCTTTATATCTTTGTGACTGTATCCTAAATAGCTGCAACACAGTTTTCTGCACATACTGCATGACATGAGCATGAAGTATGAGAAATACTCTGTTTTTCAACAGCAAGTGAAAGTAATGCTGCTGCAAACTGATTTTTTGGGATGGGTGGAAAAAGATTAAAAAATGTTAGTACAGGCATCAAACCTGGAATTTCTCACAGGCTTTGACTCTTTTATTTCAGGAGCCCCTTAAATTTAAAAATGATGTCTTTCTCCCCAAAGGAGAAAGAATTGATAGCAAAAAGTCAGTGCCTTGAGGTTCTCTAATTTTTGCACTAGGCTGAATTTGGTTCTCCTGCCTTCCTCAGAGACATTTCAGCAGGACAACACCTTGCTGAGCAGCTCTATATGGAGATAATGGTTTCAGTTAAATGGGACCCAACAGGCTGTTGTGCATGTGACTTTTGTTTTCAGGTTCACACTGATCCTCCATCCAGCAGGGCACAGTGACAGGGCACTGTCAGAGCCTGAGTGACCTGAGTCACTGCACGCAGGCCCAAACCTCTGTGCTAACAAACAAATAGCAGCTACGTCAGGGGATCACACAGCATCACCCCACATATCTGCAGATGCTGTGGGCCAGGAAATGCTTCCTGACACCTACCAAAAGACAATGGCATGACACAGGAAGAAAACAGGAGGAAGTGAAAGCATTATCTGCCTACCAGATTCCTGGACCTTTGTCAATAAAATTCCCAGATGATGATCTGGGCTACAAAAAAAGTAAATTCTGCCTCTGCTGAAATTCTTCCTAATTAGGAAAAAAAAATCCTCTGGACCCTGTATCTGATGATTGGTTTAACATATTGAGCTGAGTAAGTAGCTGAACACCTGTACATATTTAATGTTACTAAGATTTAAGTAGTACTAGGGTTTAAGTAGTATTAAGTCATACAAATGCTTGCAATTTTGAAAGTATTTAAAATTACTGAAGTTTTTAATTCTAAAGGATCAGTATAGCTCATCTTTAGCTTTGCCTCACCAAACTGTACAAACCAAACTCATTCAGTGTCTCATAATACATTTCCAAAATCCCTTTAGCACTCTGTATCTTTCTTCAGTTTTACTTCACTTCAGTGTTGGTGACTAGAAAAGTCTGAACTATTGAAACTGAATTTTTACCAGTATTTTCTATAGCAGTACTAACAATTTCCTGGTTTTGCTAAAAAAAAATACCTTAAAGAATGAAAGCTACAATTTTACCACTGATTTCAATGAGGTCAGGATTTCACTCCCACATTCATTTAAAAAAAAATACCTCTTTTTCCCTACCTGTGGTATAAGAAGCACATCCTAAGGCTTAATGCCTATGTTTTTCTCCCAGGAACATCTTATTCCGACAAGTGTTTTGTAATGAGTCATGGTTGAGATACCACAAGCAAACAGAAAACTGAATACTTGCATCTTGAAATACATTTCCATTAGCTTTTCCTCCTGTCAGCTCATCAGTCATGATGAAACAAACATGTACACTCAAATTTTAAAAAAAATCATGGAAAAATTTGATCCAAATAATACATAGAGCAATTTTTAATCATAAATACATATTTCAAGCACTATTCTGGGACTGAGGAACTAAATCACTAGTAAAAGTGTTTATATAAGCCTCTCATATTCTGATATTCCACTAAATACTGTGGTTTTTTTCTGAATGCAGAGAAATAAATGAGTTAAAGTCATTTCATGCTAAAGAAGACAGTATTTGTTAGATTTTAAATCTAGAAATAATTCTAAAATACAAATAAAGCCCAAACTCACAAAACAGAATCTCAAATATATGGGGCTTTTAAGTTTCCTTGGGTATCACTGGAATATTGTGAAATTTGTGTGAAATGTTTGTACATTTGTTGGTTTGTTTGTTTTCCCTTTATGTAGTTTACATAGTTTTAAGTTTTCTTTAGGAAACGAGCATTTGACTTCTAGCAAAATGAATTCCTAAAGAAGGGAGGTGCTTTTGCTGTGCACTCCATCGGCTGCACAAGTAACCACAGATCCCGTGGAAGGGCTGTAAGGTGCAACTCGGCTGCTGTGCTCAACTATGCCCTGTCTCCATGGGAACATTTCAGCAGACGTGGTACCCACTGGCGACCGAACAAAGATTTTCCTTATTGCTCTGCAGAAGAGGCAAAATGTAATCTGCAGTGAATACAACATCTTTCCTTGACCCTGAATCTGTAAGCATTGGCAGGCCAGAGACATCACATCTTCCTTTTCTTTTTTTTTTTTCCCACTGAAAAAGAAGCAGTAAATAGGGAAGAGGGAAGAAATGGGAATTGTAGTACTTTAACAGTAAAAAAATCTATGTACATCAAGATGCAATATTTTGAAGTTAAGTTCAAAAACAGTTCTTTATAGAAATGAAGCCCTCAAATTAGCCACTCATAGTTCAGAGAAAAGTGTTTCAAATTGCAGTGGTGTGCTTGCTGGAACTATATTATAAGATAAAGAAATAAGAATAGTGAAGATATCATTGTATGAAAGAACAATAACCTCCATTTTCATTTCAGCTACTTTGAGCTGAGTTGTATAGCCTAGGGAAAGTCTTTTCACAACCTTAAAGGGACTGGAGTGGTTAGTGCTTTTGAACAGAGTATTCTGTTGGAGTCAGCACAGAGTAGGGAAAAACAGATCAGAAAAAGTACAGGGAGAAAGAAACCAACCAAAAGAATCTTGTCTTCTGTTCCAAAAGTTAGAAAAAGAAGTCAGACTTAAAACATACTTACTTTAGCCTCTGGTAAAGCTCCTTTAGGGACTAGCAAGTTTGAATGAGATAAAAATAATTAATAGCTAGGATTTTCTGTGCATTCCTCTCAGTGCCCAGTTCTGGTCACATGGGATGAAACATTAATTCTCCTTTTTTCCTGGATCTTCTAATCATACATGAAAAGCATATACAATCACAAGAGGAATTCAAAACTTACACTGATAAGTAAGACAGGGGTAAATATCTCTCTGTTCTTTTAAGTTTCTGAGTACCCTTTGAATTGGGAATGGTGACAGAATAAACAGTTTTTCAGCAGTCTCATCCTTCAGTACAGGAAGGATATCGATATCATCTGTATTCTGACACAGATGCCAGTAGTATGCCTACTTTATGTTTTCACTACACAAAATAAACCTTGCTAAGTAGCAAGGACAAACCATTAGTGTGATTACTACTAATAGTCTGCAACCTCTGCATGTAAAAAACCTTGCGCAATTAAATTTGTCAAGCATGACACAACGTGTTTTATTTATTTTTTAAAATAATTATCACACTGATATTGTCAGCTTTGTTTACCACAACATTGGTATATTAGCAATTTATGATGATTATGGTTTCTTCTAATTAGAATGGAGATTTTATTTAAAGTTCTCTGCTCAAATTATTCAGAGCAAAAGCTGACGTAATTCCAGCTGATGTTATCCAGCTGATTGTTCTTATACAGAAACTTAAAACTATGGTGCTGATATTCTTTCTGAAGAACCCCTGTTCTGTTCTGTTTTTCTTAGGAGATCAGAATAATTTCAGACTTCCAGAACTAAATAATCATAATGGATATGTGATAACCAAAACTGTGTGTTCTTGTGCTACCTCCTGGGCAGGCAGGAGCCAGCTCAGAGTTGCACTGGTGGTGTTGCTGGTGCTACAGCTTGAATTGTCAAGTCCTGTTGAAGGCTTCTTAGCTGCAAATTAATGCCACAGATGCTGTGACTTTGCAACAAACCTGTGTCCTATGTCATTCCAGACAGCACGGATTTGTGAGCATCTGCTTGAAGATGTGAAAGGAGCTGGGCACAAGAGCACAGTCAGCTGTTCACACACCTACTGAGGAAAAGGAAACACTTTAAAATTCAAATTCAAAGCATGTTTTCTTAGTACAGCCCACTTTACTGGATCCTTTAGTGTTTTGGTTAAGGCCAGAATGTGGTGAGGATGCTTACATTCATCTGTTAGAAAAATTTGTGATAATATTCAGGTCTTTAATGTGAAAAGATGTAACTCTCTCATAAAATACTTCTTGGTGTGTTTAGCACTATCTCTCTTGGGAAGGCATTTCCTTCAAGAATTACTTTGCTGTGGTTCCTGACCTCATGGTGGATTTGTTACTGCATTCATGACCCAGAAAATACATTGCATTAACTCCCTTGACCAAGCAGAATGGTCTGTAGTTTCTACCTTCTAGAGACTATGAAAAACAGAATTTAATTTCAGAAACTGCTGCTTAAAGCAATCTTACAAACAATGGCTGTGGCATGTAACACTTCTTTCTAAGAGTAGGATAATAATTTTCATTAATATTGCATGAATTTTCCTTTTCGTGCCTACACAACAGTTACCAATAATTTGTTCCTTTGTAATCTCCCCCTAAATTTGGTTTAATTCTTTAAAGTGTTATGTCTGTTGCTATCATTATATGAATAATTATAGATCCCCATATTTTGTTGCAATCCAGTTGAAAGAAAGTAAGAAAATAAGGGAGTCCCCTGCTCCCACTTTTGAAGAGAAAACTAAAATATTTTGGTTTATTTTTGAATTGGAAAATTGTCTTCAAGGCATTTAAAATGCTATCAAAAGAGACATACTTACAAAATGTATGTCCAAAGGAAGAAGGAAAAAAAGTGTTCGAATTTCTTTAATATTCCATGGTTAGTATTGAAATTTGAAAATCAATTTCTTTTTAATATTCCAGATAATTTATCACAGACAGAAGAAAACATTTTTTTCCAAAACTGTTTGTATACCAAAAATTGAGACTTTATTTTTCAATGAGCAGTAATATTTTGAAAAAAAAAACAGACATAATTTTTTGGAGTTTTTTGAAAACTGAAGCCCTTTTGCATTTCCATTTTGATATTTTCTCCTATTTTTTTCTACAGTAGAATGGGAATAAAAGGCAAGGCAAAGTGAAGAAAAAGAAAAAAAATCAAAGCAAAATTGAATTAAAAATCAAAATTATAGAAAATTTATGTTCTTTTGAAACTTTTTTATGCTACTGAACTTTATTTTGCCAATTACATTAGTTTGAAAAAAATGATGTTTTGTTTCCAAATATGTTGATTGTGATAGAAATACCTTTTTACAGAAATCTTTTGCAATCTAAATTCTTTGCCAATTTTTGATTCTGCTGGAGTTTATCATAACCTGATATAAGGAGAAAATAATTTAAGTAGAATTAAAAATCATTGAGCGACCTTTTCCATACATATAAAAATCTTATTCATATCCATTCAGATTATTTTTCCTCCCTAAACTCAACAGTTACTGAACCACTAAAGTAGAAATATCCTTTCTATAGGCCATAGAATGTGTTCATTAGTTGAAATTTACATGAAACCAGTTAACTCATTACTCTTCACTGACAATATTTTTTTTTTAAATTGTCATTTTTTATTTAGCCTTAAAGGTATACATTTTCTTGAGAGTCAAATAGTCATTTGAGGACTGGAGACATTTTAAATGCTATTCTTCTAAAGAAAATCATCAAAAGACACTAAGGTACTTAAATATTTAACTTCTGTTTCTTATTAAAAAAAACCACAAACAACAACAACAAAACCAAAACTTTAAAATAATAAGTAAACTTAAACATATATAAAGCATCTGATGTGTTACAGGGTGAACAGTAAGAAGTATAGCCTTGAACTTTCCCATGTCACAATGATTTTTTGAAGTTCATATTTTAACTTTCCAGCAGAAAGAAGAAAATAACTGCCTTCAGGCTCAGTCTGTTTCACAAAATTAACATGCACTTTCCCAAGTTTACCTAAAAGCTTACAGAAGGAAGAGTTGTGGAATATGAATTTTCTAAGATTTTTTTTTAAATAAACCACAAAAAATTGTTAACTGTAGGTTTCTCTGTGAGCTTATTTCTCATCTTGCTTTGCCAACAGCTAGAACAACTAACATTTCTGTGATTATACACTGTAATTCTCAGTCTTCCTCTACGTGCTCATCACTTCACCCCACCTCTTCCTTACTGAATTCTTTAGGAGTCTTTCAGGAATGCAAGATAAGATTCTTATATTTGGGAGTCTATTCCCAAGGCATTGAAAACCAGAAACCTAAAAGCTCTTCTTCATGCTATGAAATCCATTTTTGTGTAACTTCGATAACTACTCACACACCTGTAGCATTCCTACTCTATTTCAGATCAAGACAAAATATTTGAAGACATTTTTTTTTCTAAAGGATTTCATTCTGAAGTTATTCCTCTTCTGGGGGAACGCTGTGATATTTTCCCAGGATATCTATGCGGTATTGATTAGAAATCTAAAATTCTGTTCAGTGCCCAAAGTATTAAATACTTACTGGATTCCAGTGTATATCCTTACATGACAGGTGTAAATATATTTATCTGAGATGAGCAGACATCAAAGATTTGAAGGTCCTTGGAGGGGCAGAGAAAGTTGTTTTCTGGCCCCTTGATGTAGATGAAGCTATGACTTCGTTGTCCTGTAAATATTTTTAACCATCGACAACGAATACTGCTATTGTTTTTTGATTTTCCTGAACTCTTAATGACACATTTTTTTCATGTGCAAGCATTATGCATGCACAAGTTTAACTGGTTGGTTATAGCATCATCATTAATTTATAGGGGATTATCACAGAAAGATGATTTGCAAAAGATATAAGAGGCATTACTGGCAGATGGGAAGCCAGAACATATATAAATACTGTATATGATACTTTGAACAATATTGAAGTAGGTTTAAAGCCTTTTTCTAAAAATGTATCAAACAGAAAATGTTTAATTTATGCATTACGTTTCAAAGGTGCTGTACTTGAAATGTGAGGTAAATGCTAGTCTAGATTCAAGTAACCTTGCAGAGCTCTATGGACTTCCAGAGCACCTTGACTACATATCGTAGGCTTCTATAGGGATTTAAAGGTTTATCTTCTACAATTAGAACATCACAGAAAGCCTCAGAGTTCAGATATTATTTTCTTCCTTTTTTTTTTTTTTTAATTGGCAGACAAATATATTCATATTCTCTGCCTTTAAAAGTTTTTCAGTCTATAGCTCTTCTGAAGTACACTGAAATTTAATTTCCTCTTCCATTTCCTATTTTAGAATTTCTTTTGAAATGAAGCTTTGTACATTTTATCTTTTCATCTACATCCTGAGCAGAAGTAATTTGAGGCAGAATTGAGCACTATCCTAAAATAAACAAGCGTTCTTCTGTAGATCTTTTGTCCTCTGTCGCTTTATTTCAGAGAATCTGGAAACAACTATGTATGAATGAGACACAGTCTAATGAACCTGCACTTTTCAGTAGTCAAAATTAAAAAGAAAGGAAAATTATTATTAAAGACAGTCTTTAGTTAAGAGTTGAGACTGAGACATACACTGTAATAAGGCAAAGACTTTTTTCTCAGTTTTCTGTAGAGTCTTTGCTCTGTTGATTAGCTTTACGAATACATTATTTATATCCCAGAATTACTTTATGGAAATTCTTTCACAACATTATTCATACTTGTTATCTGAGCAGTTATTTCTGTTTTTCTTCTGACCAATTAAGAATTTGCAGTTGATCTGATCCTGGATTGTCTAATTTAACCTTTATCAAATGGAGCCACCTTCAGGAAGGCCTGCAGATCTAAGAATATTCCACATTCCACATCTCCAGTTGTGAGAAACATTCAGAGACTTGAGATTAAAAAAAAATGAGACATAGTTGTTAATCCATAACCATGTTTCATATATCATAACTCTGTGTCTATCTGCATTATAGTAATTTTAAATTAAAATTCTGAACACTTTACTCTTTCTTATGTAAGATTTGCTTGTATAAGCATAAATATAAATTCTTAAAGAAAATGGGATATAATACCAGATTTACACAATAGCAAATTAAAAATGTAAATTTTAAAGTGAGATGCAGGATTGCTTTTACAGTAAGAGTTTTTATGTTTTTACAGACAGAAATAGTAAAATGACATTCCACCACTGTGTAAATAATAGACAGAAAATATTATGTTAATGGAGACACAACTATTAATTATCTAATAGATTAATTTCTTCATACAGTCCAGCTGCTTCTGCCTTTCATAGAAAAATCTCAATATTTAGATAGATGTTGCTTAATAGAGTATTTGTTATTAGCTCTTCCTTAGTCAACCATGAATGTCCTGTTGTGCCCCTGAGTATCGTCACTGGATAGTGACTAAGGTCTATCTATCAAGTGAAAACTCCCTGTTCACAGTTGATTTCTTTGTAACAAATTACTACTTCATGAAAACCTTTCTTATTTGTCTTTCTAAGTAAACCTAATTAAAACTAAGGAAAAGATAGCTCCACCAGGAAGGAGTGGAGAGACAGTGATGGGATAATACATGGTACTCTTCCTTAGTTACAGGAATTTCTTTCTTTTTTTTCCTTGAAGTTAAAGGAAAATAACTTTGTCTTCATTTTTACCCCAAAAAAGGTCTGTGACTGCCTTCCTGAAGCTTTAAGTTTAGACAAGAAAACCGTGTGTCTCCTGACACTTTTCATCCTGTTTTTGATTCCTGTGTGCTGCAAATTGGCACAAGTTGGCATAATGTAAGAAAGAGCTGAAAGACAGAAAGAACAAGAATGGGAAAACTGGGATCTAACCACAGGTATGGAAAACCAATATCTCAGTCACTGCAAATATGGCAAAAAAATAGGATTAGGGAAGGACTTGCAGCAATTCTGTAGTTATTGGACAACAACATAGTTTGATTCCTTGTCACTGGGGGGAAATGGAGGCAGCAACTTGATCATCATTAATTTCTCAGTACTGTCAAATTGGTGGAACTAAGAATACAGGAATATGGGAAAAAATGTCTCAGTTTAGCAGAATGCAGACCAGGTAATAGGAAGTTATGAGTGATTTCCCAGAAAATATGGCCAAAAAGAATATCTGGATGATATTTTATGCTTTTCTTTGTATTTCTGCTGTTGTATTGGGATGCTACAGTGGATACCCATAGAAAGAAAGCAAAAAGTTTCATATCTGAGTGCTGACAGACAAAAGGTAGCTGAGAAACAAGAAGTACAAGCAGGAAGAAAGATGAATCCAGTGAAATACTGAAACAAATGTAATCAGAAATAAACAACAAAATAGATAGTGACCAATGCAGGATGAGGATTGTCTGTTGCTTTATGAGTTGGGCACACATTCTCTGCAGAGTTATAGTGCGTGACCCACATGATGACCTTTGGCAGTCATTTCCAGTGGAAGTAGTCAAACTCAAAGGAAAGACCATTAATTGCAAGACTG
This sequence comes from Empidonax traillii, assembly GCF_003031625.1. NCBI lineage: Eukaryota > Metazoa > Chordata > Aves > Passeriformes > Tyrannidae > Empidonax > Empidonax traillii. The sequence continues at coordinate 1,522 of NW_020956279.1, read as the reverse complement.
TCTGCCTTCCACTTCAATTAAAAATAATTGAGAAGGGAGAAAAGAATTTATCAAAATCTTTCTTAGACTGATCAAAGAACAGCAGATGGGTATAAAAGCAACAAAGACAAGAGGATATGAGGAAACACAGTGAAACTGAACAAATGGTTAGAGTGTCATCAGTAGCAGAAACAAAGAAGTATAACCAAAACATTTCATAAGCGCTTTACTGTTAGACTGAAATGCTCACACGGTGCATAAGATATCATATCTGAAGCAACTATAAATGCAGCTTTAATATCTAAATAGTTCAGAAAGTTATTATCTGCCTCTACAAACATTGATTAGAAATTTGATGTCATCCGTTTGTTCATGCAGTATTAAAAATATTCCAGAGAACTATGGAATAAGGACCAATAAAAGCATCTTCATTTTTTAAAAATCATGGACTTTCAGAATTGTTTGGGTTGGAAGGAACCTTAAAGATCATTTAGTTGCAATTCTCCTGCCATGGGGGGCTGTATTGTGTTTCATAGATCTCTTGAAATAGTTATGAGCAATATTACAGGTTTGAATGACTTGTTTCCATACCTGTTTCCACAATCTGAGAAAATAAGTGATACAAATGTTCCCCATCAGTTCTATCAAATACTACAAACCTTTCAGCAGAAGTCATGATCATAAGGTGAACATGGACACAAGCCAGTCCAGAAAGTAAGAAAAAAAAAAAATTCATGCCACTAAGTGTCCCAAGAAATGGACAGTGCATTAGTGTGTCTTGTACATATGCAATGCCTTGTTAAATGTTTGATTTTGTACTACAATGCCTTTTAGCTTTCTTCCTGAGCTACACTATCAAATTACTTTATTCTGTTGCAGAACCTGATTTTCTCCCCTTATTTGCACTTGAATGTTATTAGTACCTTAATTAGCCTCTTGTTAAGTAAAGATGCTTTTCTTTCCTGATCAAAATTTCCTTTATCTGCTACCAACAACAGAAAATTGATGATCTGATTACAGTTAAAAAAAAATTAACTAATTTTTTCTCAGTTCAGATCATTTTGTATGATTTCTTCTGTCTTCCAATGTGCAACTGAATAATTCTCACATGTCTGATATAAATGGCCAGAAGTAACTTCATACAACACATTATTTCACAGTACAGACTCATACTATAGTTACTCCAATGTTTCTTTTTGAGCAGTTGTCTTACCAGTTGATGGTGACTCACTGAAAAAAAATACACAGCCAGATGAAAACAAAGCAGTACCTTATGCATGAATGGCCATTGACTTGAAGAGAACTCATTCAAGGAAGACTTTTATGAGAAACTAACACATATATAACTATCACTTATGTCACATGCTATGTTCTGAGACAACACATCACACTTTACTGGAGTGTGAATTGTTACATTAAAAGAATTATCTTCCCCTAACTCTTTTCTCCCATGTAGAGTAAATCTGTGCATACTGACTAGCTATAAAGCCTGATTTATTTGCAGAATTCTGTCCTACCTGGTATGGGCTGATAGATTAAGCTC